>NC_092164.1:63278915-63448915 GCF_045791955.1 Oncorhynchus clarkii lewisi
ATGATGACTAGAGTAGGATTGCAATTAGGCCTATGGGAGGGTGTAAACAACTGTCTTCTTCCCATTCTATTCTTCTACCTTTTCCAAACTGGTTCCTAGAAGCCATGATACTTTTAACAGCCTTAAACTGTGGCCAGAGTTTGTCTCAATGGACAAACAACGACCCAAAATGTAGTGTTCAGTCGTTTCGAGTTGTTTATTATGACCAGCTAGTGCAGAGATATATGGAGGGCAGACAAAAACAAAGAGAGATTGAGAGAAAGAGGTTATTAGTTGCTTCAACTAACCCTGAATTGTCCATTATTCCATTCATGATTTCTACACTTTCTTGACTAGCTAACCAACCCATTAATTTGTTTTGTTTTCTTGAGTTTCCTGATATATACGCAATGCACCTTTTAGCTGCTATGTACAATGCACTCGGAAAGTATTCTAGAGCCCTTGACTTTTTCAACATTTTGTTAAGTTACAGCCTTATTCTAAAATTGATTTGTTTTTTTCCCTTCGTCAATCTACACACAATACCACATAATGACAAAGCAAAAACAGATTTTTAGAAATGTTTGCAAATAAACATTTAAATTACTCAATTGTAGAATGAGGCTGTAACACTTTTTTATTTTAAGTCAAGGGGTCTGAATAATTTCAGAACATTAAAATAAATAAAACTAAATCATGTGAAATAAAAAAACATCTAAAAAACCCTGTACCCGTTGCCTCCTGTTGTCTAGCGACTAAGAAGGCCCAGTGGCTGGAGAAGGAGGAGAAGGCGAGGCGTCTGAGGGAGAGCCAGCTGGAGGAACGTAGGAGGAGGCTGGAGGACCAGAGACTGAAGCTTGAGAAACGCAGAGCCCTCCTGGAAGAGAAACAGAGGCAGAAACTAGAGAAGAACAAGGTGGGGACTGGAGGAGGGTCACCTTCAAGATCTCTCTGTTGCTCAAGTGTTGTGTTCAGTTTTGTAGGTAGTTTTGTTACAGGCTAGGGGACAGCATACTGTACCTAAGTGTATATCTTTGCTAGGTAAAGCTCCGCCTTATATCAGCTTACTGGTCACCATAACAACACCCACCCGTAGCACTCGCTCCAGCAGGTATATCTCACTGGTCATCCCCAACCAACACCTCATTTGTCCACCTTTCCTTCCAGTTCTCTGCTGCCAGTGACGGGAACGAACTGCAAAAATCTCCCAAAGTTGGAGACTTGTATCTCCCTCACTAACTAAGCATCAGCTATCTGAGCAGCTTACCGATCGTTGCAGCTGTACATAGCCCATCCAACTACAGTGGGGCAAAAAAGTATTTAGTCAGCCACCAATTGTGCAAGTTCTCCCACTTAAAAAGATGAGAGAGGCCTGTAATTTTCATCATGGGTACACTTCAACTATGACAGACAAAATGAGAAAATAAAATCAGAAAATCACATTGTAGGATTTTTAATTAATTTATTTGCAAATTATGGTTGAAAATAAGTATTTGGTCACTGTATCTAAGCGTTTGCTGATTACAAATATAGAAACTCAGCTTTTGCTTTGTGGGGACAAGGTCACAGGGTACATACACATAGTGCTTGGAGGTTGTAGTAACATTACACGTTGAGGTCCTCAGTAGCTGTTTGAGTGAGTCAAAGTTTTGTCTCCCTTTTACCCCACCACAGGAGCGCTACGAGGCGGCCATCAGGAAGTCAACCAAAAAGACTTGGGCTGAGATCCGTCAGCAGAGATGGTCCTGGGCTGGAGGCCTCAACCAGACCTCGCGCCGACAAAGTGAGCAGCACTGGAACCACATAGAACCTCATAGAACCTCATAGAACCACATAGAACCTCATAGAACCTCATAGAACCTCATAGAACCACATAGAACCTCATAGAACCACATGGAACCACATAGAACCTCATAGAACCACATAGAACCTCATAGAACCACATATTACTACATAGAGCCGAACCACCTAGGACCCCATGATATCTCGTACAACTGCTCACACAGTTCCCTCATTGAGCAGCATAGAACAGGACAGAGACGTTCCAGACTAACTAATGTTGATTTACAGTGTCCTACAGTTTGGGTGTCGTAGGGGTGGGATTGTAATTTGGTTTAGGGGTGGTAATGTTCTCATCTGAGGACTTACAATAGCTAGATGAGTCATTATATAATTCATGTTTACTAACAATATGTTGCCTATGGCTAGACTAGATTTGTATTGATCCTTCTCATCTGAACTGTTTCTCAGACTCTAGATTCTAATTGTTCAGTAGAATCCAGATATAGGAGACAGAGGGGAATATGTCGTATAAATGTTTCATTAGACTTGCTGTGTGAACTGCAAGGTGTTGAGTTTATCACAGAGCTGTGAGGAACATACTCAGCGTTCAGTATGCCAACTGTCTCCTACAGTACACTATGCTGCTCAGTCCAACAATGACTCAAGCTTGTGAAAGGCAGGCCTTCTCTTGGATTGTGACGATGTCAGGAGCCTTCTCTCCTCTCTGAAGTCTAAATACGAATGTGTGTGTGTGTGTGTGTTTTTGTTTGTTTGTTTCTTAGTCTTTGTAGTTCAAACCAAACAATCTATACCACTTGGTGTTCTCTAGAAATATTTGTTTCTGGGTTTAGACACCATTTGTTTCTGTGGTTTAGACGCCATTTGTTTCTGGGGTTTAGACGCCATTTGTTTCTGGGGTTTAGACGCCATCTGTTTCTGGGGTTTAGACGCCATCTATTTCTGGGGTTTAGACGCCATCTGTTTCTGGATTTAGACGCCACTTGTTTCTGGGTTTAAATGCCATTTGTTTCTGGGTTTAGACGCCACTTGTTTCTGGGTTTAGACGCCACTTGTTTCTGGGTTTAGACGCCATCTATTTCTGGGGTTTAGACGCCATCTGTTTCTGGGGTTTAGACACCATTTGTTTCTGGGTTTAGACGCCACTTGTTTCTGGGTTTAGACGCCATTTGTTTCTGGGTTTAGACGCCATTTGTTTCTGGGTTTAGACGCCACTTGTTTCTGGGTTTAGACGCCACTTGTTTCTGGGTTTAGACGCCATCTGTTTCTGGGTTTTAGACGCCATCTGTTTCTGGGGTTTAGACGCCATTTGTTTCTGGGTTTAGACGCCATTTGTTTCTGGGTTTAGACGCCATTTGTTTCTGGGTTTAGACACCATTTGTTTCTGGGTTTAGACGCCACTTGTTTCTGGGTTTAGACGGCACTTGTTTCTGGGTTTAGACACCATTTGTTTCTGGGGTTTAGACGCCATTTGTTTCTGGGGTTTAGACGCCATCTGTTTCTGGGGTTTAGACGCCATCTATTTCTGGGGTTTAGACGCCATCTGTTTCTGGGGTTTAGACGCCATTTGTTTCTGGGTTTAGACGCCACTTGTTTCTGGGTTTAGACGCCATTTGTTTCTGGGTTTAGACGCCACTTGTTTCTGGGTTTAGACGCCATCTGTTTCTGGGGTTTAGACGCCATTTGTTTCTGGGTTTTAGACGCCATTTGTTTCTGGGTTTAGACGCCATCTGTTTCTGGGGTTTAGACGCCATTTGTTTCTGGGTTTTAGACGCCATTTGTTTCTGGGTTTTAGACGCCATTTGTTTCTGGGTTGAGACGCCATCTGTTTCTGGGTTTTAGACGCCATTTGTTTCTGGGTTTAGACGCCATCTGTTTCTGGGGTTTAGACGCCATTTGTTTCTGGGTTTAGACACCATCTGTTTCTGGGTTTTAGACGCCATTTGTTTCTGGGTTTAGACGCCATCTGTTTCTGGGGTTTAGAGTGCCCTAAACTACAATGAATCAGTGAATCAATGAATGATGTGGTCCCACTCTGCTATAAGCTCTGTCAACTGCATGATCCAGACAGACAGACAGACTGAGAGAGACAGACAGAGACAGACAGAGGGCGAGCTCATCGACACTAGGCCTACGTCTACAGTACATCCTTGGGTTCCCCACCCCACCAGCCTTGTGAACAGTTGTTGTCTGTTGCGTTCTCTCTGGTGCAGGCAGATGTTCGGCCTCCACTGTCAACTTACCGAGACAGGTGGACCCTGTCATTAACAACAGGCTGTCCAAGTCCTCTGCAACCCTCTGGAACTCCCCCAACAGAAGTAAGGATGACCGACCCGCGTCAATGTCCACCAGGCCTCTATATCAGTCCCCCTCCTCCCCTTCTCCCCACTCCCTTCCCCTCTCAGATCCTCCTTATTACCTGGTTTTAGTTTTAACTGTGGCCTGGTGGCCTGCCTGCCTGCCTGCCTGTTGCCTGGTGACCAATCATTTCCTATCCTTACAACACTACATTACCCGTCTCACATCCCCGCTCTCGTGTGCATCATGGTTTTGTTGATTAGTTGTTGTTGATTGATTTACCTTCTTCTCTCTGAATTTTTGATCAGACCAGACATCTATATTATTCCATATTTTGTGATCATTTTTTCCCTCTATTGGTGTGTATAGGTTTCTGTCACTTCAGTCATGACACCCTTCTATTCCACACTCTTTGGTTGTCCTCCACTCTGCTGTTGGTCATAAGCTGTGCTGGTTTGGAGGTGGTGGTGGTGGTGGTGGTAGAGGAGGTGGTAGAGGTGGTGGTGGAGAGGTGGTGGTGGTGGTAGAGGTGGGGTGGTGGTGGAGGAGGTGGTAGAGGTGTGGTGATGGAGGTGATAGAGGTGTGGTGGAGGTGTGGTGGTGGGTGGTGGAGGTGTGGTGGTGGTAGATGTGGCGTGGTGGTGGAGGTGGTGGTGGTAGAGGTGGTGGTGGTGGTGGAGGAGGTGATAGAGGTGTGGTGGAGGTGTGGTGGTGGGGGGGTGGTGGAGGTGTGGTGGTGGTAGATGTGGCGTGGTGGTGGAGGTGGTGGTGGTAGAGGTGGTGGTGGAGAGGTGTGGTGGTGGTGGTGGTGGTAGAGGTGGGGTGGTGGTGGAGGAGGTGGTAGAGGTGTGGTGATGGAGGTGTGGTGGTGGGGGGGTGGTGGAGGTGTGGTGGTGGTAGATGTGGAGGTGGCATGGTGGTGGTGGTGGTGGTGGTGGTAGAGGCTGTGGTGGAGAGGATGTGGTGGTGGTGGAGGTGTGGTGGTGGTAGAGGTGGTGGTAGAGGTGGTGGTGGAGAGGTGGTGGTGGTGGTAGAGGTGGGGTGGTGGTGGAGGAGGTGGTAGAGGTTTGGTGATGGAGGTGATAGAGGTGTGGTGGAGGTGTGGTGGTGGGGGGGGTGGTGGAGTGGTGGTAGAGTTGATAGAGGTGTGGTGGTGGAGGTGTGGTGGGGGTGAATGAGGTGTGGTGGAGTTCGGTAGAGGTGTGGTGGAGGTCGGTAGAGGTGTGGTGGTGGAGGAGGTGGTGGTGGTAGAGGTGGTGTGGTGGTGGAGGTGATAGGAGGTGGTAAAGGTGGTAGAGATGTGGTGGTAGAGGTGATAGAGGTGTGGTGGTAGAGGTGATAGAGGTGTGGTGGTGGAGGTGATAGAGGTGTGGTGGTGGAGGTGATAGAGGTGTGGTGGTGGAGGTGATAGAGGTGTGGTGGTGGTGGTGGTAGAGATGTGGTGGTGGTGGTAGAGGTGATAGAGGTGTGGTGGTAGAGGTGATAGAGGTGTGGTGGTGGAGGTGATAGAGGTGTGGTGGTGGAGGTGATAGAGGTGTGGTGGTGGAGGTGATAGAGGTGTGGTGGTGGAGGTGATAGAGGTGTGGTGGTAGAGGATATAGAGGTGTGGTGGTGGAGGTGGTAGAGGTGTGGTGGTAGAGGTGATAGAGGTGTGGTGGTAGAGGTGATAGAGGTGTGGTGGTGGAGGTGATAGAGGTGTGGTGGTGGAGGTGATAGAGGTGTGGTGGTGGAGGTGATAGAGGTGTGGTGGTGGTGGTGGTGGTAGAGATGTGGTGGTGGTGGTAGAGGTGATAGAGGTGTGGTGGTAGAGGTGATAGAGGTGTGGTGGTGGAGGTGATAGAGGTGTGGTGGTGGGGGGGTGGTGGAGTGGTGGTAGAGTTGATAGAGGTGTGGTGGTGGAGGTGTGGTGGGGGTGAATGAGGTGTGGTGGAGTTCGGTAGAGGTGTGGTGGAGGTCGGTAGAGGTGTGGTGGTGGAGGAGGTGGTGGTGGTAGAGGTGGTGTGGTGGTGGAGGTGATAGGAGGTGGTAAAGGTGGTAGAGATGTGGTGGTAGAGGTGATAGAGGTGTGGTGGTAGAGGTGATAGAGGTGTGGTGGTGGAGGTGATAGAGGTGTGGTGGTGGAGGTGATAGAGGTGTGGTGGTGGAGGTGATAGAGGTGTGGTGGTGGTGGTGGTAGAGATGTGGTGGTGGTGGTAGAGGTGATAGAGGTGTGGTGGTGGAGGTGATAGAGGTGTGGTGGTGGAGGTGATAGAGGTGTGGTGGTGGAGGTGATAGAGGTGTGGTGGTGGAGGTGATAGAGGTGTGGTGGTAGAGGATATAGAGGTGTGGTGGTGGAGGTGGTAGAGGTGTGGTGGTAGAGGTGATAGAGGTGTGGTGGTAGAGGTGATAGAGGTGTGGTGGTGGAGGTGATAGAGGTGTGGTGGTGGAGGTGATAGAGGTGTGGTGGTGGAGGTGATAGAGGTGTGGTGGTGGTGGTGGTGGTAGAGATGTGGTGGTGGTGGTAGAGGTGATAGAGGTGTGGTGGTAGAGGTGATAGAGGTGTGGTGGTGGAGGTGATAGAGGTGTGGTGGTGGAGGTGATAGAGGTGTGGTGGTGGAGGTGATAGAGGTGTGGTGGTGGAGGTGGTAAAGGTGTGGTGGTGGTGGTGGTGGTAGAGATGTGGTGGTGGTGGTAGAGGTGATAGAGGTGTGGTGGTGGAGGTGGTAGAGGTTTGGTGGTGGTAGAGGTGGTAGAGATGTGGTGATGGTGGTGGAGATGTGGTGGTGGTGGAGGTAGAGATGTGGTGGTGGAGGTGGTAGAGGTGTTGTGGTGGTGGTGGTGGTAGAGATGTGGTGGTGGAGGTGGTAGAGGTGTTGTGGTGGTGGTGGTGGTAGAGATGTGGTGGTGGAGGTGGTAGAGGTGTTGTGGTGGTGGTGGTGATAGAGGTGTGGTGGTGGAGGTGGTAGAGGTGTTGTGGTGGTGGTGGTGGTAGAGATGTGGTGGTGGTGGTAGAGATGTGGTGGTGGAGGTGGTAGAGGTGTTGTGGTGGTGGTGTTGGTAGAGATGTGGTGGTGGTGGAGGTGGTAGAGATGTGGTGGTGGTGGAGGTAGAGATGTGGTGGTGGTGGTGATAGAGGAGGTGGTAGAGGTGATAGAGGTGTGGTGGTGGTGGTAGAGATGTGGTGGTGGTGGTAGAGGTGTGGTGGTAGAGGTGATAGAGATGTGGTGGTGGTGGTGGAGGTGGTAGAGATGTGGTGGTGGAGGTGTGGTAGAGTTGGTAGAGGTGTGGTGGTGGAGGTGTGGTAGAGTTGATAGAGGTGTGGTGGAGGAGGTGTGGTGGAGGTGGAGGTCTGGTAGAGTTGATAGAGGTGTGGTGGTGGAGGTGTGGTAGAGTTGATAGAGGGAGGTGGTAGAGGTGTGGAGGAGGTCGGTAGAGGTGTGGTGGTGGTAGAGGTGGAGGTGGTGGTAGAGGTGTGGAGGAGGTCGGTAGAGGTGTGGTGGTAGAGGTGTGGTGGTGGTGGAGGAGGTGTGGTGGTGGTGTGGTGGTAGAGGAGGTGGTGGAGGTGGTGGTAGAGGAGGTGGTGGAGGTGTGGTGGTGGAGGTAGAGGAGGTGGTGGAGATGGTGGTGGTAGAAGTGTGGTGGTGGAGGTGGTGGTAGAGGAGGTGGTGGAGATGGTGGTGGTAGAGGGGTGGTGGTGGAGGTGTGGAGGTGGTAGAGGTGTGGTGGTAGAGGTGGTGGTAGAGGTGGCGGTGTCGTGGGGGTGTGGTTCAGTTGTCATGATGGCATGGTGGTGGTGGTGGTGGAGATGTGGTGGTGGTAGAGGTGGTGGTCTGGTTCAGTGGTCATGGTGGCATGGTGTGGTTCAGTGGTCATGATGGCATGGTGTGGTTCAGTGGTCATGATGGCATGGTGTGGTTCGGTGGTAGAGGTGGTTCAGTGGTCATGATGGCATGGTGCGGTTCGGAGGTGGAGGTGTAGAGGTGGTGGTTCAGTGGTCATGATGGCATGGTGTGGTTCGGTGGTGGTAGAGGTGTGGTGGTGGTGGTAGAGGTGGTGGTGTGGTTCGCTGGTCATGATGGCATGGTGTGGTTCAGTGGTCATGATGGCATGGTGTGGTTCAGTGGTCATGATGGCATGGTGTGGTTCAGTGGTCATGATGGCATGGTGTGGTTCGGTGGTAGAGGTGGTTCAGTGGTCATGATGGCATGGTGTGGTTCGGTGGTGGAGGTGTAGAGGTGGTGGTGTGGTTCAGTGGTCATGATGGCATGGTGTGGTTCGGTGGTAGAGGTGGTTCAGTGGTCATGATGGCATGGTGTGGTTCGGTGGTGGTGGTGGTGGTAGAGGTGGTGGTGTGGTTTGGTGGTCATGATGGCATGGTGTGGTTCAGTGGTCATGATGGCATGGTGTGGTTCGGTGGTTCAGTGGTCATGATGGCATGGTGTGGTTCGGTGGTGGTAGAGATTTGGTAGAGGTGTGGTGGTGGTGGTGGTAGAGGTGGTGGTGTGGTTTGGTGGTCATGATGGCATGGTGTGGTTTGGTGGTGGTAGAGATGTGGTAGAGGTGTGGTGGTGGTGGTAGAGGTGGTGGTGTGGTTCGGTGGTCATGATGGCATGGTGTGGTTCAGTGGTGGTGGTGATGGGTATTGTAATGTGACTGTGGCTAATGTTTCATCTAATGCTAAGGATTCTCCATTTTGGCTTGGATGAAGACTAGTGTAATATCAATGGTCAGATAATGCCCTCAGAGCATGCGCAGACCAGCTGGCCGGTGTGTTTACGGACATATTCAATCAATCCCTATACCAGTCTGCTGTTCCCACATGCTTCAAGAGGGCCACCATTGTTCCTGTTCCCAAGAAAGCTAAGGTAACTGAGCTAAACGACTACCGCCCCGTAGCACTCACATCCGTCATCATGAAGTGCTTTGAGAGACTAGTCAAGGACCATATCACCTCCATCCTACCTGACACCCTAGACCCACTCCAATTTGCTTACCGCCCAAATAGGTCCACAGACGATGCAATCTCAACCACACTGCACACTGCCCTAACCCATCTGGACAAGAGTAATACCTATGTGAGAATGCTGTTCATCGACTACAGCTCGGCATTCAACACCATAGTACCCTCCAAGCTCGTCATCAAGCTCGAGACCCTGGGTCTCGACCCCGCCCTGTGCAACTGGGTACTGGACTTCCTGACGGGCCGCCCCCAGGTGGTGAGGGTAGGCAACAACATCTCCTCCCCGCTGATCCTCAACACTGGGGCCCCACAAGGGTGCGTTCTGAGCCCTCTCCTGTACTCCCTGTTCACCCACGACTGCGTGGCCACGCACGCCTCCAACTCAATCATCAAGTTTGCGGACGACACAACAGTGGTAGGCTTGATTACCAACAACGACGAGACGGCCTACAGGGAGGAGGTGAGGGCCCTCGGAGTGTGGTGTCAGGAAAATAACCTCACACTCAACGTCAACAAAACTAAGGAGATGATTGTGGACTTCAGGAAACAGCAGAGGGAACACCCCCCTATCCACATCGATGGAACAGTAGTGGAGAGGGTAGCAAGTTTTAAGTTCCTCGGCATACACATCACAGACAAACTGAATTGGTCCACTCACACAGACAGCATCGTGAAGAAGGCGCAGCAGCGCCTCTTCAACCTCAGGAGGCTGAAGAAATTCGGCTTGTCACCAAAAGCACTCACAAACTTCTACAGATGCACAATCGAGAGCATCCTGGCGGGCTGTATCACCGCCTGGTATGGCAACTGCACCGCCCTCAACCGTAAGGCTCTCCAGAGGGTAGTGAGGTCTGCACAACGCATCACCGGGGGCAAACTACCTGCCCTCCAGGACACCTACACCACCCGATGTCACAGGAAGGCCATAAAGATCATCAAGGACATCAACCACCCGAGCCACTGCCTGTTCACCCCGCTATCATCCAGAAGGCGAGGTCAGTACAGGTGCATCAAAGCTGGGACCGAGAGACTGAAAAACAGCTTCTATCTCAAGGCCATCAGACTGTTAAACAGCCACCACTAACACTGAGTGGCTGCTGCCAACACACTGACACTGACTCAACTCCAGCCACTTTAATAATGGGAATTGATGGGAAATGATGTAAATATATCACTAGCCACTTTAAACAATGCTACCTTATATAATGTTACTTACCCTACATTATTCATCTCATATGCATACGTATATACTGTACTCTATATCATCGACTGTATCCTTATGCAATACATGTATCACTAGCCACTTTAAACTATGCCACTTTGTTTACATACTCATCTCATTTGTACATACTGTACTCGATACCATCTACTGTATCTTGCCTATGCTGCTCTGTACCATCACTCATTCATATATCCTTATGTACATATTCTTTATCCCCTTACACTGTGTACAAGACAGTAGTTTTGGAATTGTTAGTTAGATTACTTGTTATTACTGCACTGTCGGAACTAGAAGCACAAGCATTTCGCTACACTCGCATTAACATCTGCTAACCATGTGTATGTGACAAATAAAATTTGATTTGATTTGATTTGATAATGTAATATCAATGGTCAGATAATGTAATGTAAATGGTCAGATAATGTAATGTCATTGGTCAGATAATGTAATGTCATTGGTCAGATAATGTAATGTAAATGATCAGATAATGTAATGTCATTGGTCAGATAATGTAATGTAAATGATCAAATAGTGTAATGCAAATAGATAGTGTAATGTAGATAGATAGTGTAATGTCAATGGTCAGATAGTATATTGTAAATGGTGTTGTGGTTCATTTCTTTACTATCAAATGAGGAGAGACAAACTTATCACACAAGTCAGAGTTATACTTAAACTAAATCTTTGTTAGTGAGAGTTTTGCAATAGCGATGGCTGGTCGACGAATCACCCTCAGATGATTCGTTGAGACAAAAGTACAAAGGTATTTTATAGCCAAGATACACCCCTTTCAACCTACATGACGAACAACAGATATATAGAATGGGTCACAGGGTTACGATTTGTATGAAAGATACCTATAATTCATAGCAGACAGTATCTGCTGTAAAAACAGTCATCTTTGTCTACAGACCAGAGTCTGGCCCTGGGGTCATCTCTCCCTGGTACCATATAGAACAGAAACATTAACTCATGCTCTGGAATGCTCTTTAGGTTTTATCACCCAAAATACATCATAAATCTCCTGTCAGTGTTATCTCCCAGAGGCCCATCCTCAGTAGAACACACACACAATAGTTATTCTGTTACATAAAACAACAATTTGATGCAATAAAAGTATTATAAAATAATCCTGCAATTTTCCACCATAATGGCCAGATAGTGTCATGTAAATGGTCAGGTAGTCATTGATGAATTATTTATCTAATTATCACATGTGCAGTAATAACATGAGGAGAGGAGATCTTAGGTAGGGGAGATCTTAGATGGAGATCTTAGGTGGATGAGATCTTAGATGGAGGAGATCTTAGATGGAGGAGATCTTAGGTGGATGAGATCTTAGGCGGAGGAGATCTTGGATGGAGGAGATCTTGGATGGAGGAGATCTTAGATGGAGGAGATCTTAGATGGAGGAGATCTTAGGCGGATGAGATCTTAGGCGGAGGAGATCTTGGATGGAGGAGATCTTGGATGGAGGAAATCTTGGATGGAGGAGATCTTAGATGGAGTATATCTTAGATGGAGATCTTAGGCGGAGGAGATCTTAGATGGAGGAGATCTTAGATGGAGGAGATCTTAGGTGGATGAGATCTTAGGCGGAGGAGATCTTGGATGGAGGAGATCTTGGATGGAGGAAATCTTGGATGGAGGAGCTTAGATGGAGGAGATCTTAGGCGGATGAGATCTTAGGCGGAGGAGATCTTGGATGGAGGAGATCTTGGATGGAGGAGATCTTGGATGGAGGAGATCTTAGATGGAGGAAATCTTGGATGGAGGAGATCTTAGATGGAGTATATCTTAGATGGAGATCTTAGGCGGAGGAGATCTTAGGTGGATGAGATCTTAGGCGGAGGAGATCTTGGATGGAGGAGATCTTGGATGGAGGAGATCTTAGATGGAGGAGATCTTAGATGGAGGAAATCTTGGATGGAGGAGATCTTAGATGGTGGAGATCTTAGGCGGATGAGATCTTAGGCGGAGGAGATCTTGGATGGAGGAGATCTTGGATGGAGGAGATATTGGATGGAGGAGATCTTGGATGGAGGAGATCTTAGATGGAGGAGATCTTAGATGGAGGAAATCTTGGATGGAGGAGATCTTAGATGGAGTATATCTTAGATGGAGATCTTAGGCGGAGGAGATCTTAGATGGAGGAGATCTTAGGCGGAGGAGACCTTAGGCGGAGGAGATCTTAGGCGGAGGAGATCTTAGGCGGAGGAGATCTTAGGCGGAGGAGATCTTGGATGGAGGAGATCTTAGGTGGAGGAGATCTTAGGTAGAGAGGTCATCAGGTTGCTATAATATATGTCATTAGCTCGTCATCTATTCTTTTTGAAGGCTGTCCAAGTCCTCTTCCACCCTCTGGATCTCCACCATCAGAAGTTGTCATGTCACTCATCACTGACTACACGCAGTCAGCTTTTATTGATCTTCCCGAACAAATTCAATACTCAGTCAAGTCAATTCTAAATACTTGACACAGAATGTCCTCTCTTCAGCAGACTGATATTTTCCAGGACCTGCAATATGAAATCCAGTCGACTAGGCAGTTCAAATGTTCTGGCTGTGGGATATACATAGGCCTGTAATAGCCTGATGGTTTTTTAGAGCCCCATGACTTATCTACCAGGTGTTCACTGTATCAGGCAGCAGCAGTAAATGTCTTGCCGCATTGAAGGAGAAAATAAGCCGCCTCACTGTTGCTTAGCAACAGGCCCGGGCCCAAGTTGGGTTATCAACCATAAAACACTTTGTGAAAATGATCTGTCCAAAATACAGCGAAGGTGACCCCTGGTCCATTAAATAATAAGAACCAGTCAATGTTATGGGATAGTCAAAGCTTTTCAGTGTTTTCCATTCACTGATCAGTACCATCCTAAATGTGCTTAACATGCATCTGCAGAAATGAAGTGTCACGACTCACGCTTATCATCAGCTTCTTGGTGTTGCCGTTGTGATTGTAAACTTTCTGTGCTTGGGTGACTGTGTGCATGACTGTGTGTGTGTGCGTGACTGTGTGTGTGTGTGATTGTGTGTGTGCGCGTAACTGTGCGTGATTGTGTGTGCGTGACTGTGTGTGTGCGTGACTGTGCGTGACTGTGTGTGTGCGTGACTGTGCGTGACTGTGTGTGTGTGTGACTGTGTGTGTGTGTGACTGTGTGTGTGCGTGATTGTGTGTGTGCGCGTGACTGTGCGTGTGTGTGACTGTGTGTGACTGTGCGTGTGTGTGACTGTGTGTGCGTGACTGTGTGTGTGCGTGACTGTGTGTGTGACTGTGTGTGTGTGTGACTGTGTGTGTGTGTGTGTGTGTGTGTGTGTGTGTGTGTGTGTGTGTGTGTGTGTGTGTACGCATTCAATGTTGTTATTACAGGATAATGCTTAATAAGAGGACATATTGAGATGTTCCTCTATAAACAGCATTTTTTCTGATTCCAGTTTCTGATTCCAGTCTGACTTCATTGCTGAGCAAAGAGTCAACGGGGCAACATTCTGTGTGGCACGCCATCAGTTAGAGGATACAGAGAGAGCTGAGTGATCCACACAAGAGTTGTGTCCCAAACTGCACCCTATACAGTATATAGTATAGTGCACTACTTTTGACCAGAGCCCTATGGGGGCTGGTAAAAAGAAGGGCACTAAATAGGGGTTATGGTACCGTTTGGGACGCTCATTAGCATAGCTGACTGGACCCAACAATTAGGCTCAATTTGGACTACACCAGTCTAATGTCCATTGCTCTTGTTTCTTGGCCAAGCACGTCTCTTCTTCTCATTGGTGTCCTTTAGTAGTGGTTTCTTTGCAGCAATTCGACCATGAAGGCCTGATTCACGCAGTCTCCTCTGAACAGTTGATGTTGAGATGTGTCTGTTACGGCAACTCTGTGAAGCATTTATTTGGGCTGCAATTTCTGAGGCTGGTAACTGTAATGAACTTATCCTCTGCAGCAGAGTTAACTCTGGGTTTTAATTTCCTGTGGCAGTCTTCATGAGAGCTAGATTCATCATAGCGCTTGATGGTATTTGCGACTGCACTTGAAGAAACTTTCAAGGTTCTTGAAATGTTTCGTATTGACTGACCTTCATGTCTTAAAGTAATGATGGGTTGTCGTTTCTCTTTGCTTATTTGAGCTGTTCTTGCCATAATATGGTCTTTTACCAAATTGGGCCATCTTCTGTATATCACCCCTACCTTGTCACAACACAACTGATTGGCTCAAAACATTAAGAAGGAAAGAAATTCCACAAATTAACTTTTAACAAGACACACCTGTTCATTGAAATGCATTCCAGGTGACTACCTCATGAAGCTGGTTGAGAGAATGCCAAGACTGTGCAAAGCTGTCATCAAGGCAAATGGTGGCTACTTTGAAGAATCTCAAATATAAAATATATTTTGATTTGTTTAACACTTTTTTGGTTACTACATGATTCTATATGTTTTATTTCATAGTGTTGATATCTTCATTATTATTCTACAATGTAGAAAATAGGACAAAAAAAACTGTAATGAGTAGGTGTGTCCAAACTTTTGACTGGTACTGTAGATGTGGGTGAAATATCTCCAGATTTCTCCACCTGTCCATCATGTTTAACTGGAGTGAAGTCTGTCTCCACAGTATGTAGTAAGAGTGGTCATGCTGAAATAGCTAGTTAGTAAGTGTGATCTGACCAGTTTGTGTTGCGGGATGAAATGCTGTGCTGCAGTGTTGTCAGTGAGTGACTGGGGAACGGTGGGTAATCTGGTGGTGCACTACTGGGGAGTCTGATTCTGGGGACTCTGCAGTGTGTGTGTGTGTGTGTGTGTGTAAAAGAGTGCCTTCTTGTGTCTGCCAGCTCGCAGTCTGCGTCTCAGTCCGTGGGAGAGCCGCATCGTGGAGCGGCTCATGACCCCCACCCTGTCCTTCCTGGCCCGTAGCCGCAGCGCCGTGACCCTGCTCAACACTAGCGACTCCCGGGACCCCTGTGAGTGACCTCTGACCCCTACAGGAACCTTTATCCTTTCTCTCCCTTATTTTTCCAGGGAAGGGGAACTTACAGCATACATACACCAGACTACCACTAGTTACAGTACAATATACACCAGACTACCACTAGTTACAGTATACACCAGACTACCACTAGGTACAGTACAGTATACACCAGACTACCACTAGGTACAGTACAGTATACACCAGACTACCACTAGGTACAGTATACACCAGACTACCACTAGGTACAGTATACACCAGACTACCACTAGTTACAGTACAGTATACACCAGACTACCACTAGTTACAGTATACACCAGACTACCACTAGGTACAGTACAGTATACATCAGACTACCACTAGGCACAGTACAGTATACATCAGACTACCACTAGGTACAGTACAGTATACATCAGACTACCACTAGTTACAGTATACACCAGACTACCACTAGGTACAGTACAGTATACACCAGACTACCACTAGTTACAGTATACACCAGACTACCACTAGGTACAGTACAGTACACACCAGACTACCACTAGTTACAGTATACACCAGACTACCACTAGGCACAGTACAGTATACATCAGACTACCACTAGTTACAGTATACACCAGACTACCACTAGTTACAGTATACACCAGACTACCACTAGGTACAGTACAGTATTCACCAGACTACCACTAGTTACATTATACACCAGACTACCACTAGTTACAGTACAGTATACACCAGACTACCACTAGTTACAGTATACACCAGACTACCACTAGGTACAGTACAGTATACACCAGACTACCACTAGTTACAGTATACACCAGACTACCACTAGGTACAGTACAGTATACACCTGACGACCACTAGTTACAGTACAGTATACACCAGACTACCACTAGTTACAGTATACACCAGACTACCACTAGGTACAGTATACACCAGACTACCAGTAGGTACAGTATACACCAGACTACCACTAGGTACAGTACAGTATACACCAGACTACCACTAGTTACAGTACAGTATACATCAGACTACCACTAGGTACAGTACAGTATACACCAGACTACCACTAGTTACAGTATACACCAGACTACCACTAGGTACAGTATACACCAGACTACCAGTAGGTACAGTATACACCAGACTACCACTAGTTACAGTACAGTATACATCAGACTACCACTAGTTACAGTATACACCAGACTAGCACTAGTTACAGTACAGTATACACCAGACTACCACTAGGTACAGTACAGTATTAACCAGACTACCACTAGTTACAGTATACACCAGACTACCACTAGGTACAGTACAGTATACACCAGACTACCACTAGTTACAGTACAGTACACATCAGACTACCACTAGGTATAGTACCGTATACACCAGACTACCACTAGGTACAGTACAGTACACACCAGACTACCACTAGGTACAGTATACACCAGACTACCACTAGGTACAGTACAGTACACACCAGACTACCACTAGGTACAGTATACACCAGACTACCACTAGGTACAGTACAGTACACACCAGACTACCACTAGGTACAGTACAGTACACACCAGACTACCACTAGGTACAGTACAGTACACACCAGACTACCACTAGGTACAGTACAGTACACACCAGACTACCACTAGGTACAGTATACACCTGACTACCACTAGGTACAGTACAGTATACACCAGAGTACCACTAGGTACAGTACAGTACACACCAGACTACCACTAGGTACAGTACAGTACACACCAGACTACCACTAGGTACAGTACAGTATACACCAGAGTACCACTAGGTACAGTACAGTACACACCAGACTACCACTAGGTACAGTACAGTACACACCAGACTACCACTAGGTACAGTACAGTACACACCAGACTACCACTAGGTACAGTACAGTACACACCAGACTACCACTAGGTACAGCATACACCAGACTACCACTAGGTACAGTATACACCAGACTAGCACTAGGTACAGTACAGTATACACCAGACTACCACTAGTTACAGTACAGTACACACCAGACTACCACTAGGTACAGTACAGTATACACCAGACTACCACTAGTTACAGTACAGTACACACCAGACTACCACTAGGTACAGTACAGTATACACCAGACTACCACTAGGTACAGTACAGTACACACCAGACTACCCCTAGGTACAGTACAGTATACACCAGACTACCACTAGTTACAGTACAGTACACACCAGACTACCACTAGGTACAGTACAGTATACACCAGACTACCACTAGGTACAGTACAGTACACACCAGACTACCACTAGGTACAGTACAGTACACACCAGACTACCAATAGATACAGTACAGTATACACCAGACTACCACTAGGTACAGTACACACCAGACTACCACTAGGTACAGTACAGTATACACCAGACTACCACTAGTTACAGTACAGTACACACCAGACTACCACTAGGTACAGTACATTATACACCAGACTACCACTAGGTACAGTACACACCAGACTACCACTAGGTACAGTACAGTACACACCAGACTACCACTAGGTCAGTATACACCAGACTACCACTAGGTACAGTACAGTATACACCAGAGTACCACTAGGTACAGTATATACCAGAGTACCACTAGGTACAGTACAGTATACACCAAAGTACCACTAGGTACAGTACAGTACACACCAGACTACCACTAGGTACACTATCTTTGTTTCATGCATTATTTCTGACACGGGAAGTAAACTCAGTCAGTTAAATCCTGCAGAGCCCAATGTTACCAACAAGGATCACAGCTGGCCAGAGGTCCACGCTGAATAACTGTGTCTGCCACCGTTACATTTTCAGTAGGTGGCCTAACTATTAGGGGTCCTGACCTTGTCTTTCCTGCCTGTTTTCTTCATCTCTGTGATGCACTTAGACTCTCACCACTGCTTCCGTTCAGCCTCCGCCAGCCCCCTGGACGCCTGCTCCCACCACCACCCTCACCGGGACTCCTCCGAACGCTGGAGGGGAGGAGTGTCCGCCAGCACTCCCGATATCACACAGCGCCAACGCCGACGGAACTCAACGCTGGTCAGCGCACGTCCTCACACACACACACACACACACATGTTCAAGCATACATGTTAACACACACACACATTATAGTGTAATTCCAGGTATTCTGCCATAACTGTTCACCCTTTTTGTTTCTCAAAGTTGGATAAGAAGAAGAAAGAGAAGAAAGACAAGGAGAGGGAGAATGAAAAAGAGAAAGTTCTGAAGAAGTTACCAATACCGACCAGATCCAGGCCGGAGTTCAGGTATTGTTAGGACACATGACACAGAACACAGATTACGGAACACAGAACCCAGATTCCAGAACACGATTACAGGACACAGATTACAGAACACAAATAACAGATAACAGACCACAGATTACAGAACACAGATTACAGAACACAGATTACAAAACACATATTACATAACACAGATTGCAGATTACAGAACACAGATCACAGGACACAGATTACAGAACACTGATTACAGAACACGGATTACAGAACACAGATTACAGAACACAGATTACATAACACGGATTACAGAACACGGATTACAGAACACAGATTACAGAACACGGATTACAGAACACGGATTACAGAACACAGAACACGGATTACAGAACACAGATTACAGAACACAGATTACAGAACACGGATTACAGAACACGGATTACAGAACACGGATTACAGAACACAGATTACAGAACACGGATTACAGAACACGGATTACAGAACACGGATTACAGAACACGGATTACAGAACACAGATTACAGAACACGGATTACAGAACACAGAACACGGATTACAGAACACAGATTACAGAACACAGATTACAGAACACGGATTACAGAACACGGATTACAGAACACGGATTACAGAACACAGATTACAGAACACGGATTACAGAACACGGATTACAGAACACAGATTACAGAACACGGATTACAGAACACGGATTACAGAACACAGAACACGGATTACAGAACACGGATTACAGAACACAGATTACAGAACACAGAACATAGGATGGAATTGAGACCAGAATCTGTCTTGTGCCAAACAGTAGAACTACTCTAAACAGTCCTATACTTCAGCCCAAATAAAGGAAACACTTCATTAAATTAAGGAGATAAAATATATTGAAAGCAGGTGCTTTCACAAAGGTGGGGTTCCTAAGCAATTCCTCAGCAATTCATATCCCATCATGCTTAAGGTCATATATAAAAATGCTGGGCAGACCATCATTTTGCCCATTATTTTGGCTACAATGACTATAGGATGACAATGCCTCCATCCACAGGTCACGAGTGGTCATTGAATGGTTTGATGAGCATGAAAACTATGTATGCCATGGCTGTCTCAGTCACCAGATCTCAACCCAATTGAACACATATGGATGATTCTGGAGCAGCACCTGAGACAGTGATTTCCACCACCATCAACAAAACACCAAATAATGACATTTCTTGTGGAAGAATTGTGTCGCATCCCTCCAATAAAGTTCCAGACACTAAGAATCTTCTCCCTCTTCCTTCCTTCCTTCCCTCCTCCCTGCCTCTTCCCTCCCTTCTCCTTCCCTCTCTTCCCCACTTATCTCTTTTCATCTCTTATCCTGCAGCAGTACCCCAAAACCCCAAAACCGACCTCCATCACCTGTGGCCCCCAAAAGCAAACTGTTGTCCCCCTGCCCTCCAATGGCTCCTAAGACCCCCTCCACGGGCAAGAAGATCCCCACAGGCACAAAGACCCGCCCCAAAAGAGCCCAGACCCCTGTCAGGGTACATCTTCAGCCGGTCACTGTGGAAACTAACAACGAGCCCCATCAGCCAGACACTCCTGAGGAGAAAAAGAGTAAGTTTGTTCGCCATGGTTACCGTATCCAAGCTCCAGGATGTTTATTTTCAGCTGTTACTTCTTGCCTTCTCTGCCTTGAGAAAACACACATTGTTTCAACTCTATGATGTTTGCCTCATATGATCCTTGAAGTGTATTCCGTGGTTATGGTCCATCGTGTGGCTTCAGATGTGAAACAGAGGCCTCTCCTGTCTCTCTTGCTCTTACAGGCTCCAGTAATGTTCCTGCTATAATGGTGTCTTCGGCGCCGGCGACACAAACATCTCTTAGTGCACCAGTCACAGTGGCCGCCTCTACCCAATCCTCAAACCTACAGCTGACTGCCTCTGCTGCCTCAACTCCCACAAATGCCTCCTCTGCTGCCTCATCTACTGCTGCCACTCTGGCTTCCAGGCCCTCAGCCGGCACCAACGACCCAGAGGAAGCAGCTCGAGTCCTGGCTGAGAAACGCAGACAGGCCCGGGAGCAACGGGAGAGAGAGGAGCAGGAGCGCCTGGAGCAGGAGAAGAGGAAACGGTCAGTCAGACTCTGGCTGGAATTGATGAGACATGTCATTGAGTTGGTTATTATAGTACTGTAGTATTATTGAATGTTTTTGATTGGAGTGTCGTGTCGTGTCTGTCTGTCTGTCTGTCTGTCTGTCAATAGCAGGGGCTCTTTACCTTTTTAGCTCGAGGCCCAAATGAGAAATTGACTGTCTTCCCGTGACCCAAATTGTTCTCCAATGACCCAAATTAAAAATAAATAGTGTGTGATGTATAGATGTATTCTCATAACTCACATGACCAGGGCCCGATTCGGGTCCCGACCCATAGTTAAAGAAACCCTGGTCTATAGACGTATGAATGGTTTACTGTTTGCCTCATGTCCAAGACAAGTGTGTACCATACATTGATAGTGTGAGCATATACTGTATGAGCATGTGCTGACCTGACTGAGCATGCTCCCCATGCAGGATTGCTCGTGAGGAGGGCATGGCTCGGCAGGCGGAGGAGAGGAGGCGCAGGGAGGAGGAGGCACGCCTCATGGCGAAGGAGCAGCTTCTGAGAGACGAGGCCCAGCGCCTGGAGGAGGAGAAGGGGGAGAAGGAGAAAGCCAAGGCGGAACAGGAGGAGAACCAACGCCTGCAGAAACAGGTGCGAGATCGACAGGCAGTCTTGACTTACAGCATAGAAGAAGACGTATGACACAGGTTGACTGATCTTAGGTCCTGGAAACATTATGAGAGGGAATGTTTGCTGTAAGGCCTACAATCAGCATGTCATTATCACCATGCCTTCTCCAGGCAGATGCCCAGAATTTATTGGCGGTGAGAGAGCCGCTGTCAGAGTGGGATAGTGACAGCTCTGTCCTCCCCCTGTCCCCCTCTCTGCTCCGCACTGCAGTGGGCTGACAGGGGATAGATAGTGACAGTGTTCCCACTACCCCTGTCCCCCTCTCTGCTCCGCACTGCAGTGGGCTGACAGGGGATAGATAGTGACAGTGTTCCCACTACCCCTGCCTGTAGCATTCAGACATGCTTGAGTCTCCCCCGAGGGAAGACCAGTGCAGTTTGTTGTTTGTTCGACACTGCCAGCAGCCATCTTCCTTGCCGTGTGTGTCAAGATGGTGAGGCGTCATATTCATACAACATTTTTCAGCTCATCTCATGAACCATGACGCAGCAAGTTTTAACTTGCAGGAAACTTTGAATGTTAAAACGTCATTGCAAACATCTGACGTTACTCAGCTGTATACAACCTGTGTTTTGTTTATGAAGCATAGCAACCTTGTTGTTTTGATGGATGTCGTTATGTAGATATTTGCTGCCTGTGGTGTAGCCGTGGTTTGTTTGGAACTGATGTGATCACAGCTTTGTTTTCATCCCATCATGCATCACCTATTTAGTACTGATGACTCAAAAGATCCAGTGAGCTGTGTAATGGCATTATTACAGGGAGATATCAAGCCCTGCCCTACAGCCTACTACAGTCTAGACTGGGAATATGTTGCCACCTAGTGGTTAGAAAAGGGGACATTAATCTACTCTTGTATCATTTGCTAATAATAATTTTTTACATTCCATCATTTTATATTATATGAAATTAGGGTTTTATCTAGACTGACACAATTCTCTTGTTGAGTCATTTCCCTGTTGTCTTAATAGAATGATGAACATCCTATAGTATTGATGATCGTATCGATGATGTTGTTTTGTCCCGTCTGTGTCAGAGGGAAGAGGCCGAGGTCAAAGCTCGTGAGGAGGCGGAGCGTCAGCGCCTGGAGAGAGAGAAGCACTTCCAGAAGGAGGAACAGGCGCGCCTAGAGAGAAAGAAGGTGGAGCGGGGAGGAGGGATGGAGAGATGGAGGGAGGAGAGATGGAGGGAGGAGAGATGGAGGGGAGGAGGGATAGAGGATGGGAGGAGGGAGGGAGGAGAGATGGAGGGGGGAGGAGAGATGGAGGGAGGAGATGTGGAGGGAGGGAGGAGAGGTGGAGGGAGGGAGGAGAGAGGGATGGAGGGAGGAGAGATGGAGGGAGGAGAGATTGAGGATGGAAGCAGGGATGGAGGATGGGAGGAGGGATGGAGGGAGGAGAGATGAGAGGAGGGATGGATGGAGGGTGGGAGGAGGGATGGAGGGAGGAGAGATGGGAGGAGGGATGGATGGAGGGTGGGAGGAGAGATTGAGGGATGGAGGGGAGAAGGGATGGAGGGAGGAGAGATGGAGGATGGGAGATGGAGGAAGGAGAGATGGAGGATGGGAGGAGGGATGGAGGGAGGAGAGATGGAGGATGGAGGGGAGGAGGGAGGAGAGATGGAGGGATGGATGAAGGGTGGATGGATGAAAAAGACTAACTTGTCTTTCTTTACTTTCTACTTTCTACATAAATGTAGGACCAGTAAAGATACACAGTGCATTAGTTGTAAATAATCAAATCCAGCAGCTGACAACTTCTGCCTTCTGCCTCTGCTCCACAGCGCCTTGAGGAGATCATGAAGAGAACTCGTAAAAGTACTGATGCTGGAGAAAAGGTGATTGATGTAAGGCCCATGCTTCGTATAACAACCCTTCTAGACCCTTTATACAGATGAAACATTATACAGTTGAAGTCTGACGTTTACATACACTTAGATTGGAGTCATTAAAACTAGTTTACATACACTTAGATTGGAGTCATTAAAACTCACTTTTCAACCACTCCACACATTTCTTGTTAACAAACTATAGTTTTGTCAAGTCGGTGCATGACACAAGTAATTTTTCCAACAACTGTTTACAGACAGATTATTTCACTTATATTTCACTGTATCACAATTCCAGTGGGTCAGAAGTTTACATACACTAAGTTGACTGTGCATTTAAACAGCTTGGAAAATTCCAGAAAATGATGTCATGGCTTTAGAAGCTTCTGATTGGCTAATTGACATCATTTCGGTCAATTGGAGGTGTACCTGTGGATGTATTTCAAGGCCTACCTTCAAACTGAGGGCCTCTTTGCTTGACATCATGGGAAAATCAAAATAAATCAGCTAAGACCTCAGAAAAAAAATGTTGACCTCCACAAGTCTGTTTCATCCTTGGGAGCAATTTCCAAACGCCTGAAGGTACCACGTTCATCTGTAAAAACAATAGTACATAAGTATAAACACCATGGGACCAAGCAGCCATCACACCCCTCAGGAAGGAGACGCGTTCTGTCTCCTAGAGATTAACGTACTTTGGTGCAAAAAGTGCAAATCAGTCCCAGAATAACAGCAAAGGACCTTGTGAAGATGCTGGAGGAAACAGGTACATAAGTATCTATATCCACAGTAAAACGAGTCCTATATCGACAACCTGAAAGGCCGCTCAGCAAGGAAGGAGCCACTGCTGCAAAACCGCCATAAAAAAGCCAGACTACAGTTTGCACCTGCACATGGGGACAAAGATCATACTTTTTGGAGAAATGTCCTCTGGTCTGATGAAACAAAAATAGAACTGTTTGGCCATAATGACCATTGTTATGTTTGGAGGGAAAAGGTGGAGGCTTGTAAGCCGAAGATCACCATCCCAATCGTGAAGCACGGGGGTGGTAGCATCATGTTGTGGGGTGCTTTGCTGCAGAACGGACTGGTGCACTTTACAAAATAGGTGGCATCATGAGGAAAGAAAATGATGTGGATATATTGAAGCAGCATCTCAAGACATCAGTCAAGTTAAAGCCTTGTCGCAAATGGGTCTTCCAAATGGACAATGACCCCAAGCATACTTCCAAAGTTGTGGCAAAATGGCTTAAGGACAAGAAAGTCAAGGTATTGGAGTGGCCATCACAAAGCCCTGACCTTAATCCCATAGAAAATGTGTGGGCAGAACTGAAAAAGTGTGTGTGAGCATGGAGGCCTACAAACCTGACTCAGTTACACCAGCTCTGTCAGGAGGAATGGGCCAAAATTCACCCAACTTATTGTTGGAAGCTTGTGGGAGGCTACCCGAAACGTTTGACCCAAGTTAAACCATTTAAAGGCAATGCTACCAAATACTAATTGAGTCTGTGTAAGCTTCTGACCCACTGGGAATGTGATGAAAGAAATAAAAGCTGAAATAAATCATTCTCTCTACTATTATTCTGACATTTCACATTCTTGTGGTGATCCTACCTGACATAAGACAGGGAATTTTTAACTACGATTATGTCAGGAATTGTGAAAAACTGAGTTTAAATGTATTTGGCTAAGGTGTATGTGAACTTCTGACTTCAACTGTATGTGTTTTCTTATTTAATTAACTGAATTCATAATAGTCTGTCCAGATGTTCAAAGCACTTCTTGATAATAACACCTCATCCACCACCAATGTGTAGCAACCTTGTGTGATACACAGCAACCATTTGTCCCATTTTCTGTTCTTCTAGCCTTCACTGCCAAATGAGTCCAATTCCCCAGCACAGGTCAATGGCAAAGATAGTACGAAGAACAGTAAAGGTAAGTTACATACAGTGCCATTCTGCTGTCTCCTCCTCGTGATCTGATTTGATAAAAATGTATTTGGGTATAAAAAATGTAAAAAAAATATACAACATCCCAGCTAACAACAAACGTTCCCACAACTTTAGAGAACGTTTCCTTATGAGTTTCATTGGGCTTTTAACTAAGGCTTTCTTTGCAATGTTCCAGTGATGTGCAAGGACTGTTTCCAAGAGACCATCCCCTTAATGTCAAACGGAACTTACCCAGAACATGGTTAACATGTTCTCTGAATTTAAGATATGTTCTAGACACGCTTCATGGAAACATTGCAAGAACGTTTGTGTCCAGTTATCTGAGGGTTAGGAGAATATTCCATAAACGTTCCCACCAAACATACACAGAACATGGTTCTCAGAACACAAGATATTAATGTTCTAGACACGTTTCATGGGAACTTTGCAGGAACATTTCTGTGTATTAGTTGTGGGACCTGATGATCCCAAAGAAACGTTACACATCTTGCCTCGTTACTGTTGGTGAGCCAATCAAGGCTCTGATTGGTGAACCATTGAACCGTTCATAGCTCTGTGTCTGTTAGATTAGAGATACAAACACAGTGCTTCTAACTTACGTATTTGATTACATTGTGTATGTTCTTTTATAAAGTAATTATTTTTCAACGTGTCCTCACCTGGGATTTGAAGTCACAACCTCTTGATTCACGGTACTCAGATTTTCCCACTATGCCACCGTGTCAGCACTCTTACTGTTTTCATCATTGATTTGATTTCGGCCTACTTTTTAAAGGCTGTCAGTATAGTTGTGATGTTGGTGGGACATGTGAACCTGTTTTAATGATCCACCTGAATCACTATGATCAATACAAGTTTTTCTGGAGTGTACTTTTAACAGAGCTAAGATTTACTTCAAAGTCTATTCACAGCCTTACACCTATCCATTTGTTCCAGATCTACATTCCTGCCTGTGGGGTGGGGTGGGGTGGGGTGGGGTGTGGGGTGGGGGGGGAGGATTCAGAGTACCATGAGCCAAGAGGTTGTGAGTTCAAATAATTTGATATTGAACCAATTATGGCAGTAAGCAGGTCATGCAATAGCCACGTAAAAACCTAACTCTGCTCATTCGCCTACCTTCTCATGCCTCTTGCACACAATGTATATATAGACTCCCCTTTTTTCTACTGTGTTATTGACTTGTTAATTGTTTACTCCATGTCTAACTCTGTGTTGTCTGTTCACACTGCTATGCTTTATCTTGGCCAGGTCGCAGTTGCAAATGAGAACTTGTTCTCAACTAGCCTACCTGGTTAAATAAAGGTGAAATAATTTTTTTTACAAAAAATCTTAAATCGGTGTAAGGTCAAAAGGATATTCTGAGAACACGGTAACCATGGTAACCACGTTCTGGTTACCATGGTTAAAAGGTTTGCTGAAGGTCTTTGCTAACATAGACAGAATGTTCCCCTAAATAACTGATAATTGGACAATCAAACGTTAGGGGAACATTACAGGTAACGTTACAAAATTGTTCTCTCTCTCCCTAGAATTGTTAGCTGGGCTGTGCATTAGATCCCAAGAGGATGGCACTTATTTACAAAGTGGTCTTGGATGCTAACAAATAATGTCATGATTTAAAAGACAAGACAGTTACAAAACATTATACATTCAATTAGAGAGATAACACTCAGTCTAGGACCATTTTATTTGTCATTTTAAAGAGAGCAACTTTAGTTTTTTTTCATGCAGCTCCTAAGATGCAGCAGATTGAAGCAGAATCCAGTCCTGTGCTGAATGCTGTCCGGCCAGCCATGCACCAGAATGGCCTCTCAGCCAACGGGAAGGCAGCTGACTTTGAGCAGATCATCCAGCTGTCCAATCACAGCAGGAGCAGCAACGGTGGGCCGGGAAAACCGGGGAGTGGCATCGTCAGCGACCCAATCCTGGCCTTTGAGGGAGGAGATCCCTTCCTGATGAAAACGGGTCCCATGAAGCCTCAGCATGCTGCAGGTAGCTATACAGGTCAGGATTAGGACCAGACATGCCATATCATTTTAACATTTCAAATGAAGCATTCTATCACTGTATCAGTACATAGCACTCTAGGATGTACGCAATCCATAACTCTATAACTACACTACCAGCATGTGTATAGAGAATCACAGTGTGGATCTTATGCTAAAAGGTATGCATCCTGTAGTTAGCTACAACCATTACCAGAGTTTACAGAGAGGGGACTCCAAACCTTTACCACTATCCCAACGCCTGGGTCCTAGCCTCTGGGCATGCTGCCCAAGCTCCCTATGTGGGAGAGTTGACATCCAAGACTGGAAAGAGGATCCCAGTCCTGTTTTGCCGTGCTCCTTAGGTTGGCAAACGAGGTCCCTTTTATTATGCCAAGGCCCCCACAGCCGGTCTCGAAGACGGCCATACCCAAGCATTAAATGTAAGCAAAGCAAACAATATGACTGAGACCAATGGGACATACAAAATATTAGGGGACAACCTAGTCAGTTGTACAACTGAATGCCTACAAAATGTGTCTTCCTCATTTAAACCCAACCCCCCTGAATCAGAGAGGTGGGGGGGGGGCTGCCTTAATCGACATCCACGTCTTCAGTGCCCGGGGAACAGTGGGTTAACTGCCTCGTTCAGGGGCAGAACAACAGATTTTTACCTTGTCACCTCGGGTATTCGATTCAGCAACCGTACGGTTACTGGCACAACACTCTAACCACTAGGCTACCTGCCTCCCCCTCTAACCACTAGGCTACCTGCCTCCCCCTCTAACCACTAGGCTACCTGCCTCCCCCTCTAACCACTAGGCTACCTGCCGCACCATAATATATCCCATGTTTATGTCCCCACAGCCCAAGGGTTCTAATGATAATGGCGCGTGCAGAATATCATCCCTAGAACTGAAACATTTGAATGATAAGGTCTGATAGACGGTATGCCTCACGTACTGTAGACTTCAAACTAGCTCATATTCCCAATTGAAGCAGAAAGCAATGCTGATTTGTTTTTTCTCTCCCTCTCTGTTCTCTCTCTCTTTTTCTCTCTCCCTCTCTGTTCTTTATCTCTCTTTTTCTCTCCCTCTCTGTTCTCTCTCTCTTTTTCTCTCTCTCTGTTCTTTATCTCTCTTTTTCTCTCTCTCTATTCTTTCTCTCTCTTTTTCTCTCCCTCTCTGTTCTTTATCTCTCTTTTTCTCTCCCTCTGTTCTTTCTCTCTCTTTTTCTCTCTCTCTCTGTTCTTTCTCTCTCTTTTTCTCTCCCTCTCTCCAGAAGTTCTTTGAGACACCAGGCTTCCACGCGCTTTACGCCACTGGTTGATGTAGTTGATTGTGTGCCACACACTGCAACAACTTCTAAAGGAAGTGTGTCAAACAAAGTAACAAACTATGGACTAAACTTTTACATCACTTAAAAACATCAAATTCCACAGAGGTCATGAGGGAGGAAGAAAACTCTGCGAAGAAAAAACGTAAATGAAAAAAATATTGTCTGTCTTCTCGGCATGTTTTGGTGCAACATACGTTGGGTTTTGTTGAAAATGTCAAATGGAGATTTTATGGTGCACCTTTAAATGGCTGATAATGTAATATGAGGAGTTTTAGAGCATTGTAAGACCTGGAAATATACAGTATTTGACTACGGTTATTATTATCATTGTTGTTATGCTATTGCTGTTGTTATCTTAAAGTTGAACAAAGTGTGTGTTTGTTAGTCTTGAATAATTGGGTTATTTAACTAGGGGAGGAAGCTGTGGGAGGATGCTGTCAGGGGAAGCTGTGGGATAAAGCTTAATGAACGGGAGAAGATGTCTCTATTTCTTTCTGTATGTCTGTCTGTCTGCGTGTATGTCTGTCTCTGCCTGTCCCTGTCCGTCTGTCTGTCTGCCTCTCATTTAACTAAGATATGATATAGACTAGAGAGTAAGTTTGATCCGTGTGGACATCGACTCTAGTGCGTTAACATCTGACATGTCTGCCATAACTTCATGTTTCACCTGAGACACTCTTAAAGTTTCTCTGGCTCGTTTCTTCTTCAATTGTATTGCTGTTGTGATACAGAATAAGTTTAGGTTGGTTTCTTCAGCAGTTCCCATGGCGATCTCATGAATACAGGTAGAACTATCAGGACACAGTATCTGTCCTCTATTCCTGGCCGCTGCTATCAGGACACAGTATCTGTCCTCTATTCCTGGCCACTGCTATCAGAACACAGTATCTGTCCTCTATTCCTGGCCGCTGCTATCAGAACACAGTATCTGTCCTCTATTCCTGGCCGCTGCTATCAGAACACAGTATCTGTCCTCTATTCCTGGCCACTGCTATCAGAACACAGTATCTGTCCTCTATTCCTGGCCACTGCTATCAGAACACAGTATCTGTCCTCTATTCCTGGCCGCTGCTATCAGAACACAGTAGCTGTCCTCTATTCCTGGCCACTGCTATCAGAACACAGTATCTGTCCTCTATTCCTGGCCGCTGCTATCAGAACACAGTATCTGTCCTCTATTCCTGGCTGCTGCTATCAGAACACAGTATCTGTCCTCTATTCCTGGCCGCTGCTATCAGAACACAGTATCTGTCCTCTATTAATGGCTGTGACTCATATAAGCTGCCTCCTGCCTGGTTTATACATTGTAGGATGAACTTCTAGACACATATATTCATATTCCAGGCTTCTGACGGAGGGAGAAATATTAAGGTGGGGAAGGAGAGGAGGGAGGTTGAGAGATTTAATCAGATCAAGGGACAGATGGAGTGTGAGAGAGACAAACAGAGACAGAAAGAGTGAAAGATGGAGAGCGAGAGATGTGTTGAAGGTCCAAATCAGCACTTTTTATCTCAATATCAAATCATTGTCACACTTTATTTGATAGTCTGGATGTTCCATCTGTAGATGCTCTCCTACTATCAACAAACTATATGTCGATAAGCAACTGCTTGTTAGGTTTAGAATTAGGGTTAGAGTTAAGGTTAGGGTTAGTAGATAGTTGATAATTGATAGATAGTTGAAAGGTTACTGATAGTCTTAGTCTGTAGAGCATCTACAGATGGACTACCCAAATGAAGTGGTACCATCATTATTTCTTGGGAACAATTCAGTTCCTTAACAGCAATTTAAAAAAAACATTTTTTTATGTAAATGGCTTCTTAGCAAAGGGCAATTTTTCTAGCAATAATTCTGCGTCTGAGTGGGGAGAGGAAAACAGAAAAATAGCTGTTATTGGCAGATAGGGTTGGAACGCTCTTTCTTATTGGTCTATTAACTAATTTACCGCATGGTGATGTCACCAGGCATGGCCAAAACTCCATACCACCAAAACAGGCTGAAATTTCAGGTGTTTTTTTTAAAAACGGCTCTTACACTAAAAGGGCATTATCATCATTTTCACAATTTCATAGTATTATTCCAAACTCATAGTATGGAAATATATATAAAACACAGAAAAATCACATTTTTTTTGTCTGCACTGGGCCTTTAAGTGCAGCCATACAGCTGTTCTGTCTGATCACACTTCACTGGGAATCACTGGGGTACAATTGCCGGCCCGTTTCACCCAGAGTAGCAGCTGGTGATGGGAATAATTCAATCTGTTTCATCCCTCCATTCCAGACATATTTTTTCTCTCAAGAGGAGACTGTGCAATGTTGTATTTTTTGGTTGTTGATGCAAATTGTGTGGTTTCTCCCTCACCAGTACGACACGTGGACAATGGTAATAGTGAGTTTATAGGTTAGTTGTTTGGTCATTAGTTTGATACAAGTATGCTTAGTCGTTTAAGAGTATAATGCCACAAGGTGGCAGCATTAGCTTTCTGATTTCTCCTGCTGGTCTTTTATAATGGTATCTTTATCACAAATGTGTTCAGCCTCATCTACAACAACACATGGATTCTATTTAGTACATTCAAATTCAAACAATAAAATTGAGAGTTTTACTCGCTGGTATTAGTCCCTCAAAAGTAGGGACATCAAAACATGTCTCATCACCTCTCATTGTCGAAGCACCACCAGCATTCCCCAAACAAGTCCCATCCACTCTGATGGATGATCTACAGCTGATGCTGACTGAACAAAGGAGCTTCTGTCTATCTTTTTATTTATAGTTGAGAGTGTTAACAGTCAATGACATATGGGGCTTCAGCCATGGCCTGTGCCAAGAGGGGTTGCAATCCCAATTGGTACCCTATTCCCTCTGTAGTGCGCTATTTTTGACCAGGGCCCATCAGGCTCTGGTCAAAAGTTGTGCACTAGATAGAGAATAGGGGTGCCATTTGGGACACAATAGGACTTAACTCATTGGGAATGGGACGTTACTGGACATGGGGAACCGCCAATGCCTGCATTTAAAACATTAAATCTACGCTGAAGGTTTGCAAAGTGACAACATTACAGATGGTTTACTGCAGTGTTGATTGGTTGCTGTTATTTACGCATGATCCTCCCTAACAGATTATACACAGTGCATCTTTCAAGGTTTTGGTTGCTATGGCTAAAAACCATTGATATGTGCATTTGTTGTGTTGTTAGACGTCTCAGGTTCCTACTGCGGTTACAATTTAAACGTATAAAAGGTCATCGCACTGTGATGGAATAATGATTTGATGCATCGGACTAAAAATGTCCACACTAAAAGGTCAGACAGCTGTTATCTGTGCAGGACAGGCTGTATTTGTTTAGCCGTTGCTCTGGGTTACGGCATCATCATGACTGAGCCTTGTAGTGAAAGCAGACACTAGGACAGGTGTGTGTGTGTGTGTGTGTGTGTGTGTGTACATGCCTGTGTTTCCACTGTCACTTTAACTTTTCTATCCAACCTGCAAGTAAGCATTTTGTTGGAAAGTGTATACCATGTGTATCCTGTATATATGACTAATAAAACCCTCCGACGAACCATCAAAAAGGCAAAGTGTCAATACAGGACTAAGATTGAATACACCGGCTCCGACACTCGTTGGATGTTTTGGTTAATAGTTTGCAGGGCTTGCAAACTATTATGGACTAACTAGTGGTTAGAGCGTTGGACCAGTAACCGAAAGGAATCCCTGAGCTGACAAGGTAAAAAAATCGTCGTTCTGCCCCTGAGCAAAGCAGTTAACCCACTGTTCCCCAGGCACCGAAGACGTGGATGTCGATTGAGGCAGCCCCTCACACCTCTCTGATTCAGAGGGGGTTGGGTTAAATGCCGAAAACACATTTCAGTTGTACAACTGACTAGGTATCCCCCTTTCTCTTTCCCTACAAAGGGACGCACAGCCGTGAGCTGCCCAGTGACACGAGCCTACCAGACGAGCTAAATTACTTCTATGCTCGCTTCCAGGCAGCCACACTAAAGCATGCATGAGAGCATCCTCTGTTCCAGGCGGCTGTGTGATCACGCTCTCTGTAGTCGATGTGAGTAAGACCTTTAAAACAGGTCAACATACACAAGCCCGCAGGGTGGAACAGATTACCAGGACGTGTACTCTGAGCATGCGCTGACCAACTGGCAAGTGTCTGACATTTTCAACCTGTCCCTGACCGATTCTGTAATACCAAACATGTTTCAAGCAGACCACCCTAGTCCCTGTGCCCAAGAACACTAAGGTAACCTGCCTAAATGACTACCGACCCGTAGCACTCACGTCGGTAGCCATGAAGTGCTTTAGGAGGCTGGTCATAGCTCACATCAACACCATTATCCTAGAAACCCTAGACCCACTCCAATTTGCATACCGCCCCAACAGATGATGCAATCTCTATTGCCCTCCACACTGCCCTTTCCCACCTGGACAAAAGGAACACCTACGTGGGAATGCTATTCATTGACTGCAGCTCATCGTTCAACACCATAGGACTCTGGGACTAAACATCTCCCTCTGCAACTGGTTGCATCACCGCCTGGTTTGGCAACTGCTCGGCCTCCGACCGCAAGGCACTACAAAGGGTAGTGGGTATGGCCACATAGGTGTTCCTTTTGTCCAGGTGGTAAATGGCAGTGTGGAGTGCAATAGCGATTGCGTCATCTGTGGATCTGTTGGGGCGGTATGCAAATTGGAGTGAATCTAGGGTTTCTGGGATAATGGTGTTGATGTATGCCTGGCAGGATTTCTTATATGCTTCCAGGTTAGATTCCCGCTCCTTGAAAGCGGCAGCTCCAGCCTTTAGCTCAGTGCGGATGTTGCCTGTAATTCATGGCTTGTGGTATGTACGTATGGTCACAGTGGGGATGATGTCATCGATGCACTTATTGATGAAGCAAATTATTTATGTGGTGTACTCCTCAATGCCATCGGAGAAATCCCGGAGCATATTCCAGTCTGTGCAAAACAGTCCTGTAGCTTAGCATCTGCTTCATTTGACCACATTTTTATTGATCTAGTCACTGGTGCTTCCTTCTTAAAAAAATCTTATTAGCAGGAATCAAGAGAAAATAATTATGGTCAGATTTGCCAAATGGAGGGTGAGGGAGAGCTTTGTACGTGTCTCTGTGTGGGGAATAAAGGTGCACATTTAACATGCCGATAGAAATTTGGTAAAACTAATTTAAGTTTCCCTGCATTAAAGTCCCCGGCTACTAAGAGCGCCACCTCTGGGTGAGTGTTTTCTTGTTTTCTTATGGCGGAACACAGCTGATTCAATGCTGTGTTAGTGCCAGCCTCTGACTGTGGTGGTATGTCAACAGCTACAAAAAATACAGATGAAAACTCTCTAGGTAGATAGTGTGGTCTACAGCTTATCATGAGATACTCTACCTCAGGCGAGCAATAGCTCGAGACTTCCTTAGATATCGTGCACCAGCTGTTATTTACCAAAATACAGTCCTACCAATTCTCAGAAGGCAGCCCGCCGTCTGGCCCCTTTTTCTCTGCCTCCTCTTTACGCAAATCACGGGGATCTGGGCCTGTTCCCGAGAAAGCAGTATATTGTTCGCGTCGGGCTCGTCAGACTCATTAAAGGAAAAAAAAGGATTCTGCCTGTCCGTGGTGAGTAACAGCAGTCCTGATGTCCAGAAGTTATGTCTGGTCATAAGAGACGGTAGCGGCAACATTATGTACAAAATAAGTAAAAAATAAGTTACAAACAAAAAAAACTATCGGATGGGGACATGTAAAACATCTGTCTTCTTCTCCGGCACCATCTTTACTGCATAACTAAAGATGATTATACAGTAAATATAACTAACAGCTGTATACAGCTTGTTTTCAGTTTGGTTTTTATCAAGCACATGGCAGACTAGAACCAGGAAGTGGTTTGTATTCCATCCCCATAGGGGACTTCCTGTTCTTAGTTTTACTTTCTCTTCTTCTGCTGACTCGAGGTGAGTCTTCTTTTCTGTTTTCAGGATTTCTTACTATTACGTGCTTTGCTAACCTGTGATTTTTACACTGATCTTATGTGATATATAGTATGCTTGTCTTAAACCAATTATTGAAATGTTTAAAAAAAATATATAGTTTGATAGAAGAACAGCCATAACAACGATTTAATGGACATCCAATGGGGCATTCTGTAATGCCCTTTGTACTTGTGTGTCGACCATATGAAAGAAAGATACGACATTGATGTAAACCTTACCTCACCAACATTATCTAAAGAGGTGTAGGTTATTATATTTTATTAATACCTGTGTAAAATGCTGAAATAGTCAACATCTTTCCTTGTTAAGCAATGGAATGTAGGCAATTTCCTTATGGATTTGTTTATATTTTTTTTCTCAATTGAATGTACATTTCATGGTAGGTTGATACAGAGTATTCCACTATGTAGTGAATGGATGCATTCCTTTTAAGCGGTTGAGCATTTAAACAACATATGTCTAAATAAACTTATCATTTAACAAGTCAAGTCAGTTAAGATCAAATTCTTAATTACAATGACGGCCTAGGGACAGTGCGTTAACTGCCTTGTTCAGGGGCAGAACCACATATTTTTACCTTGTCAGCTCAGGGATTCGATCTAGCAACATTTACGGTTACTGGCCCAACGCTCTAACCACCAGGCTACCTGCCGCCTGAAATGACCCTATGTGGAAATAAAATGTTTTTATCAAGTGACCAATACAGAGCGGAGGTAATATTACCACCAACAAACTAAGGTGTTTTTTTTTATACGTTGTTTTCACTTAGACATAATGCACAGTTCTCCCCAGGTTAAGAGGGACAGGGGGAGTAAGGAGGAGGTGCAGGGGGTTGGGGTCAATGAGGCCTGAGTAAGGAGGAGGTGCAGGGGGTTGGGGTCAATGAGGCCTGAGTAAGGAGGAGGTGCAGGGGGTTGGGGTCAATGAGGCCTGAGTAAGGAGGAGGGGCAGGGGGTTGGGGTCAATGAGGCCTGAGTAAGGAGGAGGTGCAGGGGGTTGGGGTCAATGAGGCTTGAGTAAGGAGGAGGTGCAGGGGGTTGGGGTCAATGAGGCCTGAGTAAGGAGGAGGTGCAGGGGGTTGGGGTCAATGAGGCCTGAGTAAGGAGGAGGTGCAGGGGGTTGGGGCCAATGAGGCCTGAGTAAGGAGGAGGTGCAGGGGGTTGGGGTCAATGAGGCCTGAGTAAGGAGGAGGTGCAGGGGGTTGGGGTCAATGAGGCCTGAGTAAGGAGGAGGTGCAGGGGGTTGGGGTCAATGAGGCCTGAGTAAGGAGGAGGTGCAGGGGGTTGGGGTCAATGAGGCCTGAGTAAGCAGCAGAATTACCCTCAAACTTGTCTTTCTGCACAACTAGAGCCACATAGGTTGCGTCACAAATGTCACCCTATTTTCCTACATAGTGCCCTATGGGCCCTGGTCCAAAGTAGTGAACTATATAAGGAATAGGGTTCTATTGTGGACAGCTCTCAGCCAGGAGGAGCAGGAAATGGGTCACAGCACAACATGGTTCACGTCAGCACTGCAGTAGCAGCCGTTCAGTTCCCACAGGATATCTACAGTACCTCCGGTCTCCTACGGAAGTGAAGGGCAATGATCAAGGCTTGAAAATAGAAACAGGGACTGACTAAACATGTGGTTCTTTTTCAGTGTTGTTTAAGGTTATGGTGGCCAGCCAGCCACTCACTGCTCTTAAAATGACATTCCTTCAATGGGAATGCAGTAAACTGGGAATCACACTGATGAAACCACAAAAGTGTTTAATTTGATAAAAAGTCTAATTAAACCCTTGAATTGATTTAAATATATATATATATATTATTATTATTTGTTGTTTCCTGATCTCTCTCTCCTTCATTGTACCTATCTTTCCTTCATTGTGCCATGGGCTTAGTGTTGTCATGTGTTGATTTTTGCCTTTTTGTGGGATGAGTTCAGGACTGCAAGTATACTAATCTGGAGAGCCTATGACTAAATGACTCAAGTTCTGGCATAACAACTTTACCCATTTATTTTTATGCTTGCAATTATGTGGTGTGTAACAATTTCCTAAACATAAAGGGAGAAGGAGGATCCCTGAAGGATTTTGCATTTGAAGCAAGGCACGAAGATTGTTTCACATAGGCCCCAAACCTCAGTTGACTGGCTGTTGGACTACAGTCATAAAAACTCTCAGAGTATCAAGACCTTAGACAAATGAAACTTTAGTAGCTGGTAATTGAGTTGTAGAAGGGATTTTACAGCAGACATAGCCACATATCCTCAGGTTTTAAACAATCCTTGCCATATATTCACCCTGTAGGTTAGTACTTTTACAGGGTCAAAACCTTGGTGGCAACAATGTTCATTGTCAGCCTCCTTTTACCTGTTTAGTTCCATAGCTATTGGAATGTAAGCCCAAAGTGAGACCATAAACAGCCTATAATAGTGATTGACAGGTCTAGGAGGCATGTGGGCTACACAATGTGAATGAATTGTGCAGCGCTACTTTTAACCTTGGCACCACCAGCTCTAGAGACACCTGCTGTCCAGAAGCGACCGAAGGGAAGGGAGAGTGGCAAAACAAGGATTTGTATCACTGTCTAAGGTCAAATGGGGGATGGATTTACTACCGCAGACAAGGGAATGATATGATGATATGGAGACAATGAGGTCTTGGAGCTGGCAGTGGCTAGTTATGGTGAGATGTTATACAGTAGAGTATATGGAAGTAGAGAGTGCATCATATAGGGAATATGGTGCCATTTGGAACACATAAAGAGTCTACTGTCCCTCCTCTGGGCAGTCCCTCTCCTTGAGATGGCTTTAGAGCACAGCTGGGTTTGTCTCCTCTCTACAATCATAATGATGATATCCTGTAGGTCTGTGGTGGACAGACAGACGGTTATTTTGATGATACCCTGTAGATCTGTGGTGGACAGACAGACGGTTATTTTGATGATATCCTGTAGAGCTTGGGTGGACAGACAGACGGTTATTTTGATGATATCCTGTAGAGCTTGGGTGGACAGACACACGGTTATTTAGATCAAGGTTTCCGAAACTCGGTCCTGGGGCCCCCACTTGGTGCACGTTGTGCTTTTTAACCTAGAACTACACAGCTGATTCAAATAACCAACTCATTATCAATCTTAGATTATTTGAATCAGCTGTGTAGTGGATTTGCCCCAGCCAAGTAAAAAATAATTGCGCCTTAATTTTCCTTCATCTGAATGGAAAATATCTGTTTTCTCATGTAACACATCTCAGTTTGTACTGAATTGGCTGACTCCTCCTTGGCTATGGATGCAGATTGGCACGGTATAATATCCCATTGAATACAAAGATGAAAAAATGCTTCAGGGGGGGAAACCATGTCCAACGAGCCAACAGTGAAACGACTCCAGATTCCCACAATGCATTCTCTCTGTAAATGGATAATGACTATACAAATCTTTTGCATTGGCTAATATAATCCTCTACAGCAGTTTAAATACATACACATACCATTTAAACCCACACATGGGATATTCTAGACTGCTAATTAGGCTATAAGAGCCAAAAATGTCAAAGGAGCAAATATTTTTTTTCTGACTCAAGACGTTTTGCAATCACTGGATGCTCTGCCTCATAGGAGAAGACATCGAATGATTTTACTCTCCAGTCCCAGCCTAACCTTGTCCCCAGGCTCAATTTCTACCGCATATAAAGAGAGAACCAGCTGGTGGAGGAGATTAATCCCAGCCTTACATCACAACAACAATATAATGTAAAGACTGTAGTTAAAATATTTTTGTAAATTCTACAGGCATGCACGGTGTCTCTTGTCTAACACCAAATGGTGTCAGGGAGCAGAATCACCCAACAGGTTGCCCGGAGGCTTCGTCTTCTCTTCCACCCCACACACAAATTGGGTTGAGGGGTATTATGTCAGCTGCTCTGACTAAAATAGTGTGTTGCTACGTGCAAGTTATGTACAGTTATGTACCGGACACAAATCAAGTTAAGCTTCCTGTTGGCCTCATCGATGTGCAGTACGTTTTCAGTCTAGTTTTCGGGTTTACAGATTTCTCCAGTCCTCACAGTGGTATGTGAAGTTGTTCCATTTGTTCAGATTGGATGGAAGCTATTATGTGACACTGACAAACTAAAGGACCTATTGAATAACCAGTAATAGAAAAGTTATTCATGTTTTGGAAGAGAACAGGTTATTGTTTCTAGTTGGCTAATTGGATGGTATCTATTGCCTACCCACTTATCCTGAAACCTTGTAAACTTTTTTATTTATCGAACCATACTAAGTGATGACAGGGTCAAGGGCATTGGAATGCGTGAATGGAATGTGGATGTCTACGTTTGTCTTGCTGGAATGTTTACATCCTCAGCTGGAAATCTGACCCCCTTTGGTGAGCTTGTTGTTGGGTTGATGGAGTAAATATATTAAGTGATTTGCACGAGCAAACAAATCAAATTAAACCAAATGGTATTTTCTATATATATATAAATATTACATATGTATATGTAATATTTATTTAATATTTATGACTGTTACTACTGTTATTTAACAATATGTAAATTAGAGGATTGTCAATTAAGTCATGCTTTATTTTTCTGTAGGGACAGATCATTTGGACAGGTACCGTTAGCTAGCTAACTGATTGCAACATGTTCAAGTAGGAAGCAAAAGGGGGTTGGACGCATGTTCATTCAGATTACTGGTAAAGTGAACAGTGCAGACTGACTGTAGGCTATTTCGCGCCCAAGAAACTGCTTCCTACCAGGTAAGAACATGCCATAACAGGTTTTCAGTTAGTATATTTCACAGTAGTAGCCTACAATAGTTAGTGTCTGATTAGTATCGTGCTTTTAACTAATACTATGCCCTTTTAAATCAATTGAGGTTGGGCGCAATCCTCAAGATTGGACAAATCCAGGAAGGAAATTTGACCTCGATAGCCACTGCTGCGTAGTAGGCGACCAAAATGTGGCTCACATTTGGCAGCTAACGTTAGTGTACGGCAGTGGTGGATATCGTTTTTACATTACGATATCTCAGAAATGTATTTTACATAAAATAAAAGACATGCCGTCGTGTAGTTTAGGTAAAATATGGGGTGTCCTTGTCCTTAGCAACTCGCTATTCGGTGTTTTTGGGGGGTTGGTTTGGCTAGCATAGCAAGCCAGTCAGCTTGCTAACTGTTGTTAGCTTTTTTTTGTTGTTGTTGCAAACATTACTTGGTTAGATTATAAATAAACTAGCTAGTTTCGTGTCAAACAAGTCTGAGCTAAGTGAAAACGTTTTTTGCTTTACAAACCAGTATTTTTGCTATTGACGTTTTTAATGGTCAGTCAAGGAAGCTAACTAATGTTACCTAGTTACCCTCACCCTGCTCCACTGACTGTCTCCGGCCACTGATAAAATCCCAAAATATTGCTTATTTTATGTCTACTCTCATTATAGAGCTCAGTGTTGGACCAGAACTGTTTTGGTTAGAGAAATAGGCAGGCATTAGGCCTAGTGCAACATTGACAACGTCTAGATTCAGCCTGTGAGATCAAGTGAATCCTGTTTAGTAAGTAGGTTTGCAGCGCACCATATTTGTTGTTCCTTGGACAGGAAATACCACTTTTATAACTGACTACCTACATTAGGCTACATTCCTATTTCATAAAGGTGCTTCTCTGTGTGCTATGAGCAAGTACAAAGATTGATTAATGCCCCTGGACTTAGTCCACATTTTTTTTTTGTAGATTATTCAATACATTTTGTACTCGGGCTGTATTCAAAATGTATTAAATAAACTACACACAATACCCCATGATGACAAAGTGAAAACATGTTTTTTAGACATTTTTGCTAATTTCTTAAATGAAATACAGAAATGTCTCATTTACATAAGTATTCACACCCCTGAGTCAATACTTTGTAGAAGCAAGCACCTTTGGCGTCGATTACAGCTGAGTCTTTTTGGGTAAGTCTCTAAGAGCTTTACCCATCTGGATTGTATGCTATTTGCATTATTCTTTAAAAAAATATTCAAGCTCAGTCAAATTGATTTGTTGATCACTGCTAGACAGCCATTTTCAAATCTTGCCCTAGATTCCCAAGCTGATTTTTAAATCAAAACTGTAACTAGGACACTCCGGAACATTCAATGTCGTCTTGGTAAGCAGCTCCAGTGTAGAGTTGGCCTTGTATTTTAGGGGTTGTGTTTTTAGGTTATAGTCCTGCTAAAGGTGAATTCGTCTCCCAGTGTCTGTTGGAAACCTGGTTCAGTCTGCTTTTTATCAAGGGTTTTTCCTGTAGCTGTATTCCATTGAATTTTATCCTAAAAAACTCCATAGTCCTTACCGATGACAAGCATACTTATAACATGATGCAGCCCACACAATTCGCCCACTTATCAGGAGAACATCCCTGGTCATCCGGATCTGGCGGACTCACCTAACACAAATGTTTTGCTTAGAAAGGATGTGTTGGAGTGTGACCCTGGCTAGCCGTAAAAATAAATAAATAATTGTGCCGTCTGGAATTTTTTATCATTCATACTTTTGATACTAAAGTACATTTAAAACCAAATACTTTTAGACTTTTACTTAAGTACTATTTTACTGGGTAACTTTTACTTGAGTCGTTAAGGTATCTTTACTTTTACTCAAGTATGAAAATGTAGTAGTTTTTCCACCACTGGCCACCAACATACTTGTGTTGGATTTGACCAGAACATAACTCTTTGTATGTCTTTGCCACATTGTTTGCAGTGTTACTTAAAAGTGCAATATGCAGAAATCTCACCGCCATTTCCTAGTTGCTACATTTCTAACAGTAAAGTTTGACAAAACCAGCAATCATTGTGTAGTGTATCATGTGAACTGTGGATTTTTTTCTCCATAACTTTTATTTTTTATTTTTATTTTTTTATTTTTTGCCGTTTGAAGCTGGTGTACAAAACAGAAAGTAAAAGATGCAATAACAAATCTTAAGCACAGGAAGCATAGAAATAGTGCATATAGAACAGATCTACCGCTTCTTAGACTTGCTTTTTAATGAGAGGGACAGGTGTACAACTCAAATATCTATGTGAATTTGGTTGGGTCACCCAAAAAGTTAAATATTCTAGCTTTTAAGTGCCTTGTTGCAAACAGGATGCATGTTTTGGAATATTTTTATTCTGTACAGACTTCTTTCTTTTCACTTGGTCATTTAGGTTAGTATTGTGGCATAATTGCAATGTTGTTTATCCATCCTAAGTTTTCTCATATCAGAACCATTAAACTGTTTTAAAATTCCTGAGCAGTTTCCTTCCTCTCCGGCAACCGAGTTAGAAAGGACTTTCTGTATCTTTGTAGTATTTGGGTGTATTGATACACCTTCCAAAGCCTAATAACTTCACCATGCTCAAAGGAATATTCAGCATCCAGCTTTTTATTTTATCTTATTTTATTTACACATCTACCAATAGATGTCTTTCTTTGCGAGGCACTGGAAAACCTCCCTGGTCTTTGTGGTTGAGTCTGTGCTTGAAATATGCTGCTCGATTGAGAGACCTTACAATTATCTGTATTTGTAGGGTACAGAGATGGGGTAGTTATTAAAATATCATGTTAACTTCTATTATTGTCTATACAACACATTTTTACTCTTGAACTTATTTAGGCTTGCCATAACAAAGGGTTTGACTACTTATTGAATTTCAGTTTTGCATTTTTTTTAAATGACATTATGGGATATTGTGTGTAGATCAGTGACACACAATCTCAATGTAATAATCAAGCTGTAACACACGTAAATGTGGAAAGTAAAGGGGTGTGAATACTTTCTGAAGACACTACATGTAGGCTACCTTACAGTTAACCCCTCTCAAGTATTTGAAAGAATCTTGTTTTCTTAGCAATAAACTAGAAAACGCAGAGCACTTGACCCCTGACACTCTCTCTTGGACCCATTTGGGCATAGCGGTCTCTCTACTGGTAATGGATACATTTTGATAAGTCTTTGGAAACCAGTGCTAGCAATACTAGTGTTATTGGAAAAAAAATATTGTATTTCTTCATTCAACATTTTGTTTTGAGTGGTCCGGAGTTTTAGATGAGTTGCTTTACAGTTTAAGAAATGCACTTATGTGTGTGTGTGTGATCTGCAGAGAATAGGAGAAACTCTCCAAATACAGGTGTGCCAAGCTTGTAGCATCATACCCAAGAAGAGACTAGGCTGTAATCGCTGCCAAAGGTGCTTCAACAAAGTACTGAGTAAAGTGTCTGAATACTTATGTAAATGTGATATTTCATGTTTTATATATCCATTTCTAAACCTGTTTTTGCCATGTCATTATGGGGTATTGTGTGTAGATGGATGAGAAGGGTAAAACATTATTTAATCCATTTTAGATTAAGGATATAACGTAACAATGTGGAAAAGGTTAAGGGGTCTGAATGCACTGTAGGTTGTGTCTCTGACATTACCCCCCCCCCCCCCCCAATGGAGTTTCCACAGGCTGTGTATCTTGTCCGGAATGGTTCTATAGTCTCTCTTCACTCCCCGCCCACACTACCATGCATTATGGGTATGGCTGCAAAATGAAGACAAACTGTTGCTAAAAGGCATTCTAAGCCATTCTCTCAACTGTCTTGTTATAGATTCTGACATTGTGTAGCTTCTATTTTTAGCCATGTTTGGACTTTTTCTCCACGGGCACTGTGAAGGTCATTTGGTGGTGGGGGGGGGGGGGGGCTTTTGGGGATACTGGCGACTGCCAGGGGGTCAAGCAGGCGAGGGCAGTGGGTCTTGTTGACAGGGGACAAGTTGTCAAGTCACTGTTCCAGACCTGAGGTCTCAACAGTTCTAGAAATAGCCTGTGTCCCAAACGGAACCCATTTCTCTATATAGTGCACTACTTTAGGCCAGGGCCCATAGGACTCGGGTTGAGAATAGGGTGCCATTTGGGACATAGTCAGTCAGTGATGATGAGGTCTCCAGAGGACAAGCCAACAGAGCAGCAGGACCTTCTGGCTTCTGGTTGCTGATAGGCTCCAAGAAATCTCTGGGGGCCACAATTGTGACTGTGTAGAGATGATTTTCCTCATTATGTCGGACATTTTGTAGTGAGTTTTTTTTATTTGACAGTGTGAAATTGTGTTGTAATGCGTTTGTTTATTTGCTAAATAACTTTTTCTCACCAGCTAGTTTTAATGTAGATTTGTGTTTAGGCTAATAACTTCCTCATTCTAGGCTCGTCTACTTTTGTCTGCATGCATGAAGTTTGAGCACTATATAAAACACAAATGTTTATACTTAAATCACCCCATCCCTCCTGTTGGACAGGTACATCTAGTTGTATATTTAGTTGTCTTTATTTCAAGGATGTCCACTTCCTTGTTCTACCTCACATCATACCCAAACCGAACGCGCGTAATTTGATATGTCCCCCCCCCCACACCAAACGTGATCACGACACGCAGGTTGAAATATCAAAACTAACCAATTATTTTAATTTGAGGACAGGTCGAAAAGCATTAAACATTTATGGCAATTTAGCTAGCTAGCTTGCAGTTGCAAGCTTGTTTCTAGTCATCTAACCTCCTTTTTTTCTTTGGACTTTATATGGCGATTGGCATCTAACTTACATAGTATTACCACGACGACGAGCGACCTCCGTTCATCTTTCAATCACCCGCGTGGGTATACCCACGTGCCATCTCCTCATTGGTTATCTGCTTGGTTATCTGCTTCGATAAACCAATGAGGAGATGGGAGAGGCAGGACGTGCACCGCGTTCAGCGTCTCACATAGAACATACTTCTATTTTAGCGCTTGGCAACGCAGACGCTTGTTGGCACGCGCAATGATTGAATAACATGTATGTGTAAATGTATTTGGCAACAAGCACATGACGTGAGCGGTGTGGTCAGCATGTCAGGACCTTATATGGTGTCTGGTTCTACTTCTTGGTTCTACCTAAGAGTAGTCTGGGTAGCCGCTAATGGGCTCAAGACTAAGGAGATGATTTTGGACTACAGGAAAAAGAGGACCGAGCACGCCCCCATTCTCATCGACGGGGCTGCAGTAGAGCAGGTTGAGAGCTTCAAGTTCCTTGGTGTCCACATCACCAACAAACTAACATGGTCCAAGCACACCATGACAGTCTTGAAGCAGGCATGACAAAACCTATTCCCCCTCAGGAGACTGAAAAGATTTGGCATGAGTCCTCAGATCCTCAAAAGGTTCTACAGCTGCACCATCGAAAGCATCCTGACTGGTTGCATCGCTGCCTGGTATGGCAGCTGCTCGGCCTCCAAACGCAAGGCACTACAGAGGGTCGTGCATACTGCCCAGTACATCACCGGGGCCAAGCTTCCTGCAACACAGGATCTCTATACCAGGTGGTGTCAGTGGAAGGCCCTGAAAATTGTCAAAGACTCCAGCCACCCTAGTCATAGACTGCTCTCTCTGCTACCACACGGCAAGTGGTACCAGAGTGCCAAGTCTAGGTCCAAGAGACTTCTAAACAGCTTCTACCCCCAAGTCATAAGACTCCTGAACATCTAGTCAAATGGCTACCCAGACTATTCACATTGCCCCCTCCACACCACCACTGTCACTAGGATCTGTAACAGTGGACTGTGTTTTTTTGACATTACCCTTTGCCAAAGTTTTAAAAAGTGTGTTTAGGAGTGCAAGGGCAATTTGAGTTATTGCACACGTGCACTTCAGAGTAGGCGTTCCCTAATGGAAATTAGCAAATTAATGCTTAAACAGGCCAATAGGATCTCACTAGCTCGTGCTTGGCTCTGCCCACCCCCTTGCTTGTTTTGCCCACTAATTAATTTGCTCCCATTGGAAATGACTCTCTGGTCTATCTTGGGTTTTTTTTTTTTTTTTAAATAACTATCTTTGCTTATATGGTCTCTGTGCTTAGTTTGGTCAACAAACAGGTTGGATACTGTTACTGTATAAAACACCCAAGTGTATTACCAGTGCATACCAACATCACTCATCCCTCTTGTTGTTGGACAGGTAAACCTCTAGACAGGCCTGACAGTGGAGATGTCTAAAGCGCCAGATGGCCCCGCAAGGACCCGCTCCAGATCAAAGTCCAGGTCCAGGTCTTGCACGCGGTCTCGTTCCAGAAGCCGCTCCCGCTCCAGATCCAGGAAGCACCGCTACAGGTGAAGTTTATAATCACTTCCTTCCTCTAGTGTATGGAGACTTGTCATCAAACCGTGTTTTCCATACATTACTGGGACATATACTTGCCATATATGCCTACCATGAGAATGCTACACATTTTTTGCATTGTAATTTCAGAATGTCCATAATATATCTGGTGCTAATAGTGGAATGATAGTTTCACATTTATGAATTACTCGCCAGTGTTGTGTTTGGCTGTGATATTTGATTTTCCCCTGCTGGATCGACATCTGTTGTCAAATGAGGAAAGCTGTTCTGACTTTGGGTGTATTATCTAGTGGAAATCGCACATTTCCTGATTGCTGAAATTCTACATTGTTCACTAGGTTCTTTTTTCCCACAAAGTCAATTAATCTAAATCACTGTGAAATATATTTTCAGTAAATAACACAAAAATATTGTTTTTACAACTGTTTGCAGCTGGCGGAACAAAAGCAACTTTGGTTTTGGTCCACCAACTTTAAACCGCTGTAAAAGCAATATTTTGTGTTATTTACTGAAAATATATTTCACAGTGACTTTGTTATTAAAAAAATATTTTGCATTGGGTTTAGATAGTACAATTTTCTACACACTTCAGTGCTTGTTTTCTCACTGAGCGATTTATGCTAGATAACACAGCTACAAAGTCTGAACAGCTTTCCCAGTTTGATAACTGAAGCAGCTCTGGCTGGAGAAATCAATAGGCAAGTACTAAAAAAAAAATAATCTCTAATTTTGTCAAACTTATGGACGATTCACTGTATATGTATGTGTGTGTATATATATCACACACACACACACACACACACACACACAGTGTGGAGAACAAGTATGATACACTGCCGATTTTGCAGGTTTTCCTACTTACAAAGCATGCAGAGGTCTGTATTTTTATCATAGGTACACTCCAACTGTGAGAGACGGAATCTAAAACAAAAATCCAGAAAATCACATTGTATGATTTTTAAGTAATTAATTTGCATTTTATTGCATGACATAAGTATTTGATAAATCAGAAAAGCAGAACTTAATATTTGGTACAGAAACCTTACAGAGATCATGTTTCCTGTAGTTCTTGACCAGGTTTGCACACACTGCAGCAGGGATTTTGGCCCACTCCTCTATACAGACCTTCTCCAGATCCTTCACGTTTTGGGGCTGTCGCTGAGCAATACGGACTTTCAGCTCCCTCAAGATTTTCTATTGGGTTCAGGTCTGGAGACTGGCTAGGTCACTCCAGGACCTTGAGATGCTTCTTACGGAGCCACTCCTTAGTTGCCCTGGCTGTGTGTTTCGGGTCGTTGTCATGCTGGAAGACCCAGCCACGACCCATCTTCAATGCTCTTACTAAGGGAAGGAGGTTGGTGGCCAAGATCTCTCGATACATGGCCCCATCCATCCTCCCCTCAATACGGTGCAGTTGTCCTGTCCCCTTTGCAGAAAAGCATCCCCAAAGAATGATGACGGCGTAGTGCGTTACTATTTTTTTTTTCTTTGAGACTGTGGTCCCAGCTCTCTTCAGGTCATTGACCAGGTCCTGGCGTGTAGTTCTAGGCTGATCCCTCACCTTCCTCATGATCATTGATGCCCCACTAGGTGAGATCTTGCATGGAGCCCCAGACCGAGGGTGATTGACCGTCATCTTGAACTTCTTCCATTTTCGAATAATTGCGCCAACAGTTGTTGCCTTCTCACCAAGCTGCTTGCCTATTGTCCTGTAGCCCATCCCAGCCTTGTGCAGGTCTACAATTTTATCCCTGATGTCCTTACACCCTCTCTGGTCTTGGCCATTGTGGAGAGGTTGGAGTCTGTTTGATTAAGTGTGTGGACAGGTGTCTTTTATACAGGTAATGAGTTCCAACAGGTGAGTGGAGAACAGGAGGGCTTCTTAAAGAAAAACTAACAGGTCTGTGAGAGCCGGAATTCTTACTGGTTGGTAGGAGATCAAATACTTATGTCATGCAATAAAATGCAAATGAATTACTTAAAAATCATACAATGTGATTTTCTGGATTTTTGTTTTAGATTCCGTCTCTCACAATTGAAGTGTACATATGATAAAAATTACAGACCTCTACATGCTTTGTAAATAGGAAACACTGCTGATTTTGCAGGTTATCAAATACTTGTTCTCCTCACTGTATATACTACCTTTCAAAAGTTTAGGGTCACTTATAAATGTATTTTTAATTAATTAATTTTTTACAGTTTTTTTCTCCATTTAAAATGACATTAAATTGATCAGAAATACAGTGTAGACATTGTTAACGTTGTAAATGACTATTGTTGCTGGAAACGGCTGATTTTTAAAGTAATATCTGCATAGGCGCACAGAGGCCCATTATCAGCAACCATCACTCCTCTGTTCCAATGGGACCTTGTGTTAGCTAATTCAAGTTTAACATTTTGAAAGGCTCATTAATCATTAGAAAACCCTTTTGCAATTATGTTAGCACAGATAAAAACTGTTCATATGATTAAAGAAGCAATAAAACTGGCCTCCTTTAGAGTCGTTGAGTATCTGGAGCATCAGCATTTGTGGGTTTGATTACAGACTCAAAATGGCCAGAAACGAATACATTTCTTCTGAACCTAGTCAGTCTATTGTTCAGAGAAATTAAGGCTATTCCATGCGAGAAATTGCCAAGAAACCGAAGATTTCGTACAACGCTGTGTACTACTCCCTTCACAGAACAGCGCAAACTGGCCCTAACCAGAATAGAAAGAGTGGGAGGCCCCGGTGCACAACTGAGCAAGAGGACAAGTACATTAGTGTCTAGTTTGAGAAACGGACGCCTCTCAAATCAAATGTATTTATATAGTCCTTCGTACATCAGCTGATATCTCAAAGTGCTGTACAGAAACCCAGCCTAAAACCCCAAACAGCAAACAATGCAGGTGTAGAAGCACGGTGGCTAGGAAAAATTCCCTAGAAAGGCTAAAACCTAGAGAGGAACCAGGCTATGAGGGGTGGCCAGTCCTCTTCTGGCTGTGCCGGGTGGAGATTATAACAGAACGTGGCCAAGATGTTCAAATGTTCATAAATGACCAGCATGGCCAAATAATAATAATCACAGTAGTTGTCGAGGGTGCAACAAGTCAGCACCTCATAAGTAAATGTCAGTTGGCTTTTCATAGCCGATCATTGAGAGTATCTCTACCGCTCTTGCTGTCTCTAGAGAGTGGAAAACAGCAGGTCTGGGACAGGTAGCACGTCCCATGAACAGGTCAGGGTTCCATAGCCGCAGGCAGAACAGTTGAAACTGTAGTAGCAGCACGGCCAGGTGGACTGGGGACAGCAAGGAGTCATCATGCCAGGTAGTCCTGAGGCATGGTCCTAGGGCTCAGGTCCTCCTCCGAAAGAAAGAGAGAATTAGAGAGAGCATACTTAAATTCACACAGGACACCGGATAAGACAGGAGAAGTACTCCAAATATTCCACACTGACCCTAGCCCCCTGACACACAAACTACTGCAGCATAAATACTAGAGGCAGGAGGGGTCAGGAGACACTGTGGCCCCATCCGATGATACCCCCGGACAGGGCCAAACAGGAAGGATTTAACCCCACCCACTTTGCCAAAGCACAGCCCCCACACCATGAGAGGGATATCTTCAACCACCAACTTACCATCCTGAGACGAGGCCGAGTATAGCCCACAAAGATCTCCACCACGGCACAACCCAAGGGGGGGCGCCAACCCAGACAGAAAGATCACATCAGTGACTCAACCCACTCAAGTGACGCACCCCTCCTAGGGACGGCATGAAAGAGCACCAGTTTTAACCCCTGTAATAGGGTTAGAGGCAGAGAATCCCAGTGGAGAGAGGGGAACCGGCCAGGCAGAGACAGCAAGGGTGGTTCGTTGCTCCAGAGCCTTTCCTTTCACCTTCACACTCCTGGGCCAGACTACACTCAATCATATGACCCACTGAAGAGATGAGTCTTCAGTAAAGACTTAAAGGTTGAGACCGAGTTTGCATCTCTCACATGGGTAGGCAGACCATTCCATAAAAATGGAGCTCTATATGAGAAAGCCCTGCCTACAGCTGTTTGCTTAGAAATTCTAGGGACAAGTCCTCAACTAGCAGCTTCATTAAATAGTACCCGCAAAACACCAGTCTCAACGTCAACAGTGAAGATGCTGGCCTTCTAGAAAGAGTTGCAAAGAAAAAGCCATATCTCAGACTGGCCAATACAAAGATAAGATTAAGGTGTGCAAAAGAACAGACACTGGACAGAGGAACTCTGCCTAGAAGGCCAGCATCCCAGAGTCGCCTCTTCACTGTTGACGTTGAGACTGGACAGAGGAACTCTGCCTAGAAGGCCAGCATCCCGGAGTCGCCTCTTCACTGTTGACGTTGAGACTGGACAGAGGAACTCTGCCTAGAAGGCCAGCATCCCAGAGTCGCCTCTTCACTGTTGATGTTGAGACTGGTGTTTTGCGGGTACTATTCAATGAAGCTGCCAGTCATTTTGTTACAAATTTAACCAGAACTTTGCATAATGCACATTCACAAATAATGGCTAACTTCTTGTAGCAGGCATTATAGAAAATGAACAGGGGTCTCATTTAAACAATCTCCCAAGCTGAAGTCCACGTTGCTAGTGAGTAGCCAGCTAATCTTAATATTTCAAGTTTAGCCAACTTGCATCTATTTCCTAGGTAACAAGGTAAAACAGTTAAATTGTTAAGAACACACCCCTCTGTCTCCAGCTGTTTGAACAGCATGCTAGCCCGTGGACTTTTAACATGTTGAAAGCAAGTGGATTACCTTATTTCTCAGAATGAGAACGAGTTGCCAATTCCTCATTCAAATGCATTTTTTTTCATGCTTATTGCACGTTTAGACAGCTATTATAACAGTATTTAGCCAAAATGCTGATAGTGGTACCGCAGTGCCATGTGTGACAAACTGAGCATTAATTTTCCAGAATCATCATACTCTTGTGGTAGTAGTGTCTGCTCTGTGCACAATTTGAGGAGTTGAGACATGAAAGCGTGTCGGTAGAAAGCTTAACTTCTTTCTCCATTGTGGTGATCATATGAACCATTCTGTTGGACCAAACCTCAAATGCAAATAGCGATTTGAAGCCGCTTGTCAGAGGAAGATGTGACCTCTCACCTTTGTGAGTGCCGGGGGGGGGGGTGAGCGTGAGCAGAGAGGAAGAGGCGACGTGACGTGACATGTTTCACCCTCACAAAAATAAACCCTATGCATTTCTGTGGACTTATTTTGGACAGAAGCTTGCCGCCTGCGGAGACGTGAGCATCCAATATAATTATTTGTGTGTCCGTTTTCGGGAAGTTTGTCTTGCATAATCAACAAACATAAGCACTACATCACCAATGGGTGCATAAATATATACATAAATCACAAGCAATAACTACAGCAGACAACACATGGATACAGTCCGTAATTCAGTGTGGGAATGAAGGATTTCTGGCCTCTGTATCGGCGGCCTGGCGGTAGGAGCTGGTCCTGGTTCAGTGGATGCTTCGTCATTCTATTCTAATTTCTGGTGTAAATTGGAAGGTCCACACAGCACAGAAGAGCAAAGCTGACAAGACCAAAAAGATAACATGAGAACAACGAACATAAATGCTCATAAAAATAACAACCAGGATTCATGCAATATAACAGTTAGGCATTGCGATCAAAATCATACATTCAAATGAATACGATATATCGCCCAGCCCTAAGTAATACTGTGACATCATTTTAGCACTATGGACATTTTCTGAAATGACAATGCAAATAAATTAAATCCTGTGTTGCACCTTTTTAAGATATACTATTGGTACACTGTTGAGGAAAAGGTTCATTGTTATCCTTTTTCTTTGCTAGGATAAAAATGTAACTTCGTATTTATGATGGGGTTAAAATGGCCGCCTCTTAACCAGAAAACACATTTTATATTATACATTTTATATTATACAATCTATTTCCCATCAGTCTTCTGTTTTGAACTGAGACAGAATGAACTAATGCACCTACATAACATGCAGTCAGTGACCCATACGTTTTATTCATTATTGAATCATCCTTTTGTTACTTACATCATTTTAAGATGAGTCATCATTTGGGTCAGTTCTTTGCCCTGGAGAAGGGAGGTCAAACAGCATTCAGCACTTTGTGCGTCTGTAATGACTTCCATGAGGAATTATGGGCCCAGTGTTGGTTACATCTCAACTTAGTTATATGACTGAGCATTTAATTTTTATTGATTGGCTATTGTTAAAGTTTGATCCCCCTCAAGCCACTGTGTGTTTTTGCCATACAGTGGCTTGATAACAGGATGCTCGGGACCTCTTTCGGTGAAATTATTTTATAAAAAAAAAAATGGTACCCTTTTTTATTTAACTAGGCAAGTCAGTTAAGAACAAATTCTTATTTTCAATGACGGCCTAGGAACAGTGGGTTATCTGCCTGTTCAGGGGCAGAACAACAGATTTACCTTGTCAGCTCGGGGATTTGATCTTGCAGCCTTCCAGTCCAACGCTCTAACCACTAGGCTACCTGCCGCCCCAATGCACAAGACAAGTGCCGTACATAATAAATGACTTGTCCAAAAGGAAAGTAATGGCTGGAAGTGCTTTCACAAAGAGAGAGACGTGTCAGAAGGAGAGGAAGTGTTGCCTAGCCAGGTCAAACACCCTCTTCCCACTCCCTCCTCCTACAGGGATTAGAGTAGAAATGCTTTCCCATTTTGGCCCAACTCTTTCCACTGCTCCAGTCCCTCCACTCACACACTCGTCAGATAAAGGGAGTCCCTCACTAACTACTGTGAGTACGCTATGTAGCTCACTGCTCAGAACACCAGCTCCCAGACTCTTTCAATGAAAAAGCTCAAGAGGTAAGTGGATGGGGGATTTTATACACTGGATTTGGCCGTTTTTCCCACTGCGGTACTTGGGTAGAAACCAATATCCTGTTCACTGGCTGTCTGGGTTGTCGTTCTAATTCACATTCGTCCTTCTAAAATGTGCCTGCTACTTTGCTTTTTCCTGGATTTGTAGGAGTAGTGTGCCGATGTACTATGGGGACGCTACTTTTACTGTTATTTTTCTGCTTCACATTATTTCCATGGATTTAAGCACCAATGTTAGAATCCTTTTATATGTGGTGGAGGTAATAGTCTTCATGTCTAAAACCTCCAGCATTTAACCAAATATATTGGCTACGTCTTCGTTTGTTGGTTGAGAATGTCACAGGATAAGCAGTATGAACATGTTGTATTCCATATGATGCCTGATTGGGGATTTCTCCTTCTCTGTCCGTCACGTTACTCAAAGGGCACCTTGAAGTGAAGTTGTTTGAATGTTGAGTGTCTTCAGAGGGAAAAGGTTGGTGGAGGATCCTGGTTGCGTTGGTCCCTGGCTGTGTTTTTTAATAGGCGCTAGTGTGTGGTTTAGTAGCTCCTCCAAGTGGACAGAATACTCTAACGCAGTCCCTCCGTCCCATCCACTGGGACCACTGCCAGTTAACAAACCGACGCTGTAGGTTATTTAGCCTGACAGTCTGTTCTCTCTGAGTGAATTGTCTGGAGAATGAAAAAGGGCACACCTGAGTTGGCGAGGTGCAGGCTGCCAACACAAAACCATTTTATTATTTTACTCTGACTGTATACTCCTACTCAGTCCAACTTAACCAGACAGGGTTGTCTCAAGGTGTACATATGTTTACTGTTTTTAATGTTTAGGCAACCTTCTGAAAAGTGATACCAACATTGACTTGGCTACACAGTATCTTTAACAGAATTCTCTCCTAGCTCTAGGTCACGGTCCCGCTCCAGATCTCACTCTCCGTCCCACGGCAGGAACTATCCCACCAGAGACTACCAGAACAACCGGGGTTACCAGAGGGGCTACAACCGTGGCTTCCGCAGACCCTTTTACTTCCGCGGTAGAACCCGGGGCTTCTACCCTCGCCAGGGTTACCAGAGAGGAGGTAACAGCTACGGCTACAGAGCCAACAACTGGCAGGGGGGGGGCTACCGGGACGGGCCGCCCCACGACCAGGACCACCACGGTCCTCACAGCCCCAGGAGGGGGAGATCTCGGTCCCGCACGCCCCGGAAACGCTCCGGCAGCCGCAGCCATTCCCGGTCTCGATACTCCGATCGTTCGTCCTCCAGGGGTTCCCGTCGGTCCCGGCGGCACCACAGCTCCTCTTCCCACTCCTCTTCCCCGCGGAATCGCCGCAGCAGCCCCGGCTCAGGGAAGCCTGGCTCTAAAGATGTAAAGGACAAGACCACACCAGCAGAGGCCAAGGAGGAGAGGGGAGGGGCTGCGGAGCAGGTAGGAGGACCAGGGGGAGAAGGCAGCAGTCATGATAAGGCCTCTGCTGGGAAATGGCAGGGTCTGAGTGACTATAACAACAGCCCCAAATGCAGCAGTCCGGCTGTTGGTGCCAAACAGGGGAAGTCGGACCCCAAAGGGTCATTGTGGAGAACCATGGGCAGCACTGGCAGTGTTCCCTCTACCAAGAGCCCACCAGGCTCCACCAAGGCCGGGCCGACTGCCTCCACCAGTGGGTTTGGTTTCTTTGGCAAGGAGGATCCCACCAGAGCAGACGATAAGACTGCTATTTCCTCTGCTTTCAAAAAGTATGTTCCCCTTTCACTTTTTTCTTTCCAGTTTGTGATTGTTCAGTCTGCACAGCTACAATAGATTTAAAAGAATGGATGCCATTGCCACTTCTCAATTTAAATGCATATACCAAAATTGAAAAAGTCACTGCTGTTGTCCTCTGCATTTTTTATTATACCCTTATTTTACTGGGTAAGTTGACAGAGAACACATTTACAGCAACAACATGGAGAATAGTTACGGGGGGGGGGGGGAAATGACTCAATTGGAAGCGGGGGATGATTAGGTGGCCATGATGGTATGAGGGTCAGGTTGGGAATTTAGCCAGGACACCAGGGTTAACAACCCTACAATAAGTGCCATGGGCGCTTTAGTAACCATAGAGAGTCAGGACACCACCAAATCACTGCCGTGGAGCATTGGAATATGTTTGGGGGGGACCAGAGGAAAGGGTGCCTCCTACTGGCCCTCCAGCAGCATGATATCCCTCTAATTTAAAAGGTGATGGTCAAGTAAGTATCATTATTACAATATGAGTCCTGGTCAGTCTATTCTAAGTGTTCAATGTCATTCCCTGGTATTGTCAGTCTTCTGTGGTTGTGTAGTCTTGTTTCATTAGATCATCCAACATTCTACCACGTGATGAAATGTCTTTCATTTTAATATCAACGCCCTGTTAGAAAATCTGGATTCTGTAACGATAATAGATTTGAATCAACATTCTCCTTTGTATAACACAATGTAAAGGTCCATATGCTTCTCTGTCTGATTGCCCAGGTTCTTGGCAGAAAACAAGAACAAAAAGCAGCAGCAGCAGGCGGCAGCAGAATGGGAGAATGGCCAGGACGGAGACAGCAGAGAGAAAGGGAACAGCAAGATTGGAGGAGGCCTTTTCAACATAACAGCAGCCTCCTTCAGCTCCAAGGCCGATAAGTCTCTGCCCTTCCTGGAAAGAGCCGAAGAGGCCTTCCTCAAGTCTCAGGCTGCTGAAAGAGCGGAGGAGGAGGAGGTGGTCAAGCCCAAAGGAGCCACCCTGACAACACGGGATGTGTTTGGGAAGTGGGAAGACGAGCCCCATTACTACCCCCCAGGGAAGGACGGGGAGAGACGGAGAGACACGGCCGAAGACGTGGATGAAGACCTGGAGCACATGGAAGAGGAGCTTTACCGCAGCCGCAAGCAGGCCTCCAAGAAAGAAGAGAAGTCCAAGAGGAAGGAGAAGAAGAAGGAGAAGAGCAACAGGAGGAGTCCATCTCCCGTCAGCGCAGCAGTGCCCCCTAGGGGTTCAGGCAGCGGGGAGAAGGACAGGCCCCTAGCCCTGTTCCCCATCAATAGGTTGGAGTCACACCTACCCCGGTCCTCTGGGAAGAGGGAGGGCTTGGAGCACAGTATCAACACATTTGATGAAATGCCCAGGTAAGCAGCATCACCAATGGTGTCCATCAACAGACTGTTTGGATGGTTAATAGTTTCTGAAACTGGCCTAGTTCTTAACTTCTTGGCGCACCCATCCCGTTACCGGGATCATTTTCGTCAACATCCGCTGAATTGCAGAGCGCCAAATTCAAGTTAAATTACTGAAAATATTTAATTTTCATGAAATTACAAGTGGAATATACCAAAACACAGTTTATCTTGTTGTTAATCCACCTGGCATGTCAAAATTCAAGAAAGCTTTACAGAGAAAGCAAACCAAGCGTTTATGTAAGGACATCTCTCTCAGCAGACAAAACATTACAAACAGCTAGCAGCAAATTAGATTGGTCACGAAAGTCAGAAAAGCAATAAAATGAATTGCTTGCCTTTGATGATCTTCAAATGTTTGCACTCACTAGACTCCCAGTTACACAATAAATGTTCCTTTTGTTCGATAAAGATTATTTTTATATCCAAAAACCTCCATTTGGTTTGGCGCGTTTTGTTTTTGTAATCCACAGGCTCATGCAGGTCACGACGGGCATACGAAAATTCCAAATAGTATCCGTAAAGTTCGTAGAAACATGTCAAACGTTTTTTATAATCTATCCTCAGGTTGTTTTTACAATAAATGATCGATATTTCAACCGGACGGTAGCTTTTTCAATAGGAAGAGGAATAGAAAAGGTCTGCTCCATGCTGCTCGCGCATGCAAAACTCTGGGGACACTCAGCTATACACTGACACGATGTGATCATTCTCGCTCATTTGAAACTATGTCTAAAGACTGTTCACACCTTGTGGAAGCTATAGGGAAAGGAATCTGGTTGATATCCCTTTAAATGGAGGATAGGCATGCAACAGAGGTTTCAAAATAAGAGGCACTTCCTGGTTGGATTTTCCTCAGTTCTGTTATACTCACAGACAATATTTTGACAATTTTGGAAACTTTAGAGTGTTTCTATACTAATCTGCCAATTATATGCATATTCTAGCTTCTGGGCCTGAGAAATAGGCAGTTTCACTTGGGCATGTTTTTCATCCAAACATCAAAATACTGCCCCCCTAGTCTCAAAAAGTTAACTGCGTATAGTTTTGGATATGATCGAGGGGTTAACATTTTTTATGGAACTCTGTCACGGTCTTGAACACAACAGTTTCAGCTTGTCTTTCTCTTCTCAGCTCCTCTGGAAGTCTGACTAAGGAGCGTGGTTTGTCCAGGGATCTGGTGCATCCCAGTAAGAAAGATCCCGGACAGTTCCGCTCCATTTTTCAACACATACAGGCTGCTCAACTCCAACGCAGCCCCTCCGAGCTGTTTGCGCAGCATATTGTCACCATTGTGCACTACATAAAAGGTAAGCGCTGCTTATGGTTGACCGTATTACCGGTCACGAGTCATGACGGAAGTCAGATTCCACGTGATCGTTTAGTCACGGTAATTAGGCTTCTCCAAGCTCTGATACTGCTGATGGTCAATAGTAGCCTACCAAATTTTGCTAACTGTCTGGTACTCAGCACTCTACGGTCCCTCTAATCCCTCTGACATCAATGCAAATGTCATCAAACACTTCATGACAGCATGAGCTCATGTTGTGCAACATTTCTATAGGCTATGCAATTGAGAAAACAGAGTGATGGCCTGAAGTGTTCCATCAGCTTTCTATAAACTTTGCCTACTATATTTTTCTCAAGTTTCCTAATATTAACCTCATTGCTTATATTTACAACTGGAGGCTTGTATATATTTACAACCTGGCTGGCTTGAAAATGAACCACAGAAAAGCACCCTCCATTTGCTCCATTTGCTATGCATAGTGGTCAAAAATAGTAAAAATAAAGAAAAACCCTGGAATGAGTAGGTGTTGACACTTTTGACTGGTACTGTATTTTAATTAACACTCAATTACCATGAGGCCAGCAGTTATATACTTGACAGTCACCGGCTGACAAAATGTTATGACTGCCACAGCCCTACTCTGACCCACAACAATACCTAAACAGTAACCACTCGGTGAATGAAGTCCGTGATAGCAGATCTATGGGTTGATTATTAAAACGGGCGGAATCCCAAATGGCACATTATTCCCTTTTTATAGTGCACTATAATGGGGCATAGTGTTCCATTTGGTACTCACACAGGGTATTTATTGGTTACCATGACGTTGTCTGTGGCTTCGGATACTGACGAGGACACGGCCGTGGGGCTTGGATTCGGAATGCTCAGTAGTTCCATGGAGTGTTGACTCACTAGTCCTTTTGTAGGATTTGACGTAATTCCGGCATTGTGAGAACATTTTCAAGTATAAAAAAGATGAGCTGACGCACCTCTGACGTTTGTAGAGGTGCTGACTAACGGAGGAGGGTGAACTGCATACAAATGAAGGGAAGTCACGCTGTGCTCCCAACAGTTTAATGGATACACCTAACCACTGTTTCAGCACACTCGGTGTGCGACATTCTTTAAGTCCTTTATGAATTTAAACAATTGTCTGAGTTGGAGACGTCCACGGACTAAGAAAGGTTGTCTGTGCCTTCAGATTGGTATTCAAACCCCTTGATTTATACCACATGTTGTTACAGCCTGAATTCAAAATGGATTAAATATACATTTTTAAATCTCACTCATCTATACACTATAACCCCATAATGACAAAGTGTAGATGTGTTAGGAATTTATTAAAAATTCAATACAGAAATGTCTAATTTGCATAAGCATTCACACCCATGAGTCATTACTTTGTAGAGGCACCTTTTGGCAGCGATTACAGCTTTGAGTATGTCTGTATCAGCGTTGTTCATCTATATTTGGGGGTTTTCTTCCTTGCAGATTTTCTCATGCTCTGTTAAGGTAGCTGGGGAGAGGCGGTGAACAACCAAGTATTTCCAATGGGATTCAAGTCTGTGCTTTGGCTGGGCCACTCGGACTTTCACATTCTTGTTCTGAAGCCATTCCAGCATTGCTTTGGCTGTATGCTTGAGGTCCATGTGTGGATGGAACGTACATCTTCGCTCCCCAATCTAATGTTTGCTCTCTGAAGCAGGTTCTCATCAAGGATGTGCCTGTATTTGTCTCCATTCATTGTTCCCTCTATCCTTAACAGTCTCCCAGTCCCTGCCACTCTAAAGCACCTCCATAGCATGATGCTGCCACCACCATGCTTCATTTTTAGGAATGGTGTTAGACTGGTGATGAGCTGTGCCTGGTTTTCTCCAGACATAGTGCTTTGCATTCAGGATCTTTTGCCTTATGCTCTTGAGTCTTTCACATGACTTTTTTTCTCAGGAGTGGCTTCCATCAGGCTACTCTCCCATAAATCCCAGATTGTTGTCCTTCTGGCAGCTTCTCCCATCTCACCTCCCTGACCAAGGTCACCTCCCAGTTGCTCAGTTAGGTCGGACGGCCAACTCAAGGCAGAGTCTGGGTAGTTCCGTATTGTTTCAGTTTCCCCAATGATGGAGGACCACTGTGCTCTTGGAAACATTGTTTTATAGTCTACAGACAGTTCCTTGGACTTCATGGTATAGTTTTGGCTCCGACTTTCACTGTCAACAGTGGGACTAGATAGATAGATATATACATATAGACAGATTTTGTTTCTTTCTAAATCGCGTCCAAACAATTAAAATGGCCACAGGTGGACTTCAATCAAGTTGTAGCGACGGCTCAAGGATGATCGAAGGAAATTGCACTTGAGTGTCAAAGCAAAGGGGGTGTGAATACTTATGTCAATGTATGTAAATTCTGTAAATGAGATGCATGCGTTTGATTTTTCAATCAATTTGCAAAAATGTCAACATGTTTTCACTTTGTCATTAATGGGGTATTGTGTCTAGATCAATTTAATTCATTTTGAATTCATGCTGCGACACAACAAAATGTGGAATAAGTCGAGGAGTATGAATACTCTCTGAAGGCCACTGTATGTAAATATTGTCTGCGTTAGTGGTGTCCAAATATAAACATTGTATCTGTCCTCCAGCACAACATTTCCACTCTTCAGGCATGACTTTAAGTGAGCGATTTGCCATGTACCAAAGAAAAGCCGCTGAGATGGAAATGATTAAACAAAGGAAGAGTCCAGAAATCCACAGGTAAGTCATTCTCAACCAACATTGTAGAAAATACAGGTAACTGCCAAAATAAAGGAAACCCTTGAGTAAATGAGGGATACAAAGTATATTGAAAGCAGGTGCTTCCACACAGCTCTGGTTCCTGAGTTAATTAAGCAATTAACGTCCCATCATGCTTAGGGTCATGTATAAAAATGCCTATGCCTTCATAGGATGACAATGCACCCAGCCGCAGGGCACGAGTGGTCACCTGAATGTTTTGATGAGCATGAAAACGATTTGAACAATATGACATGGTCGTCTCAGTCACCAGATTTCAACCCCATTAAACACTTACGGGACATTCTGGTGCGGTGCCTGAGACATCGTTTTCCACCACCATCAACAAAACACCAAATGATGAAATTTCTCATGTATCATCCCTCCTTACATCAGCTGATATCTTAAAGTGCTGTACAGAAACCCAGCCTAAAACCCCAAACAATGCAGGTGTAGAAGCACAGTGGCTAGGAAAACTCCCTAGAAAGGAAGAACCCTAGAGGGGAACCAGGCTATGAGGGGTGGCCAGTCCTCTTCTGGCTGTGCCAGGTGGAGATTATAACAGAACATGGCCAAGATGTTCAAATGTTCATAAATGACCAGCAGGGTCAAATAATAATAATCACAGTAGTTGTCGAGGGTGCAACAAGTCAGCACCTCAGGAGTAAATGTTAGTTGGCTTTTCATAGCCGATCATTGAGAGTATCTCTACCGCTCTTGCTGTCTCTAGAGAGTTGAAAACAGCAGGTCTGGGACAGGTAGTACGTCCCATGAACAGGTCAGGGTTCCATAGCCGCAGGCAGAACAGTTTGAAACTGGAGCAGCAGCACGACCAGGTGGACTGGGGACAGCGAGGAGTCGTCATGCCAGGTAGTCCTGAGGCATGGTACTAGGGCTCAGGTCCTCTGAGAGAATTAGAGAACATACTTAAATTTACACAGGACACCGGATAAGACCGGAGAAGTACTCCAGATATAACAAACTGACCCTAGCCCCCCGACACAAGCTACTGCAGCATAAATACTGGAGGCTGAGACAGGAGGGGTCAGGAGACACTGTGGCCCCATCCAATGACAAGGCCAAACAGGCAGGATATAACCCCACCCACTTTGCCAAAGCACAGCCCCCACACCACTAGAGGGATATCTTCAACCACCAACTTACCATCCTGAGACGAGACCGAGTATTGCCCACAAAGATCTCCGCCATGGCACAACCCAAGGGGGGGTGCCAACCCAGACAGGAAGATCACGTCAGTGACTCAACCCACTCAAGTGACGCACCCCTCCTAGGGACGGCATGGAAGAGCACCAGTAAGCCAGTGACTCAGGTTAGAGGCAGAGAATCCCAGTGGAAAGAGGGGAACCGGCCAGGCAGAGACAGCAAGGGCGGTTCGTTGCTCCAGAGCCTTTCCGTTCACCTTCACACTCCTGGGCCAGACTACACTCAATCATATGACCTACTGAAGAGATGAGTTTTCAGTAAATACTTAAAGGTTGAGACCGAGTTTGCGTCTCTCACATAGGTAGGCAGACCATTCCATAAAAACGGAGCGATATAGGAGAAAGCCCTGCCTCCGTCTGTTTGCTTAGAAATTCTAGGAACAATTAGGAGGCCTGTGTCTTGTGACCGTAGCGTACATGTAGGTATGTACGGCAGAACCAAATCGGAAAGATGGGTAGGAGCAAACCCATGTAATGCTTTGTAGGTCAGCAGTAAAGAGCCATTCTGGTTTGTGGCCCAATTCCATGTTGAGACACTTTGCTGGTGTTGTCTTATTTTGGCAGTTACCTGTAGGTCTGCCTTTTGACTGACATGAGATTTATTTAACACAAATCAAACATTCCATGTGGATGTATAAAGTTGTGTGTGTCGCTGTTACTCCAAAATAGTTTTGAGAAATATTGAATATTCTTTTGAGACCGTTGTGTGACCAGTACACACGTTTTAGTGTAGCTGTATCCAACCGTCCTTTTTGTTTTGTGTCCCCCTCCCAGGAGAATCGATGTCTCCCCCAGTGCTTTTACCAGACACTCTCACCTGCTTGAGGAGCTGGAGGACTGCAGCTACAAGGTGAACGCCCTCTTTTGGCATTTGAAGTAAAACAGGGGATTTGAGACGATCCAAACAAAGCAGCAGTGTTCAGCTTTGTGCTTTTCTTTTAAAGGAGATAAGAGTCTAAATCAAAAGAGCCCAGTTGTGTTTTGTAATGCCAAGCGAGCCCCCCCGAGCCTAAGAGATCATATGGTTATTGAGCTGTTATGTACGTACATACGTACCCACCCAAGCAAAGGCTAACAGGAAGTGACTTAAGCTGCTGTGTCCAAGCATCTCAAGGGACCCTAAGCAATGCCGTTGTAAGTATTTTTCTCAAAACAAACAAGCAAAATGTGTTCAAGTTCAGTACAAATGATTTGTGTTTTTGAAAATCTTATCTTTTAAAAGCTGCTGTTTTACTATGAGGTGTGTAGATGTCTTGTCTGTAAATGTGTGTCTGTTACTTGGCCAAGTTACTCAGTTTAATAGAAGCCTGAGAAGATTAACTTAGTTTCCATTAACACACATTATACTTGAGTACATACAAAATACTTTGATATAAAACATTCTAGTTATTTGAAAGAAAAGCATCATCAAGTTGGCCTTATATCTCAGGAGGGCTGCGTTTTGTGTCATCAGCAGATGGGCTCCAAAACTACAACTGTTTAACAAGTTCTGTCTTTTTTAAAAACTTTTGTATGTGAAAAGACATCATTACTTCATTATATTTCGTCCGTTGATAAAGTTAATAAGTGGTGGGATGGTAAATTAGAAGTTGTGTTGGCCGAAGCGAAAGCGATCACTAACATAGACAACACTTGTATATCATCTACACAGGATCGGGGTAGAACAGCGAAAACAGACCCAATGGACCTGCGTCTGGATATAGAGCGCCGTAAAAGGTTTTCTGGGAAGGAGCAACGGGACGGGGGCAAGGGCTCCCAAGGACCCAGCCAAGAGAGGTCCTCAGAGAAATCTTCCAAACGCCACAAGAAATCAAAGTAGGCTTATTACATCTTAATGTAAAATCACCTCCCTATAGTCTCTTCCCATTGTCTTACGTCAGACAGGCCGTTGAGCCGATAGCGTTAGAATGAAGCCATCTGCCTGAAGACAATGTTTTCATCCCTTTAAATTGTATCTTTGATTAAAATGTAGTGATACAAGCTATATGTGACACATTTTCACCCTTTATCCATGATTTCCTGTTTTTCACTCCCAACTATAGAGGCAGTCAAAATGGAGACTAATTCAGATTTGCTCTTTACCCTTCACTCAGAAAAAACAAGAAGAATCGTGATCGCTCTCCGTCCTCCTCCTCCTCTTCCTCCTCCTCTGCCTCTCCCTTCAGAGGAGGGTTCAGAGGTAAAGATCACATGATGGGGGAGGAGATGGAGCATATGGACCAGGGCTACAGTAAGCCTCGCTTCGGGTCCCGTGACTATGAGGGCCACATGGATAGGGGTCCCCCCCGCGACTATGAGGGCCCCATGGATAGGGGTCCCCCCCGTGACTATGAGGGCCCCATGGATAGGGGCCGAGGACGTGGAAGTGGTGGAGGATTTGTAAGTTCTGCTCTCTGTGCGGTGTATTCTACTGTTACACCTAGCCTAACTGCACAATTGGAATGTGATTGATTGTCTTGTAATATACATCAGTGACATTCAAAAACACAACACTCCGACAATAGGCCTGATTCCTCTTTTCTCCACAGCCAACTGAGAGCTCCTAGTGTTCTCTCTCATTCCCTCCCTCTCTCCCCCTCCCGCTTTCTCTCCCCTACTCTTTCTCCCTCGTTCTTTCCCCCCTATAGCTGTCTTTTTCACTCTCCCACTCTCTCTCCCACAGCAAAACTGACCCAAGATCGGTGTCTGGGGCTGTAGAGTAAAGTTGCCCATAGTCTGACCAAGTTTGTTCTGGTGGTTTCAGCTTCCCAGAGTAAGAGGAGGAGGAAGGGGTTGGAATAGAGGCAATTACCAAGGTAACACAAGCAGCAATGGCAACCCCCCTCCTAATATGAACGCCGCCCCCCCAGAGCGCCCCCCAGATGAGGACTGGGACCCAGAGTACACCCCCAAGAGCAGGAAATACTACTTTGTGAGTTTCACCACTTCCTGTTTTAGCACACATTATTTCTTTGTCTGAAATGGCACCCTTTTCCTTTTTTTATAGTACACTACATGTGACCAGTGATGATCTTGATTTGAATATGGAAACCTGGTCTTAATTGTGTTTCAGTATTGTGATCGTTGATCTTCTTAGCACTCAGGGACATTAATAGAACATGAATACGTTAAAACATGTTCCTCTACTGATGCTGGTGCAGTGGTTGTTTTCACTGACCTCTCTCTGGCCATCCACCTTACAGCATGATGACCGTGAGGATGAGAAGACATGGCTAGAGAGCTGTGGCCGAGGGGTCTTTCCCCACAGCAGGGGTCGCTTCATCTACCGCAAGGGGGGCAGAAGCCCCAACAAGTGGACTCATGACATGTTCCAGACAGGCGAGGAAGGGGGCGGGAACAAGGAGGAGGAGCACCACAAAGAGTTGGACCAGAAAGACGACAACCAGGCCGCCGTAGACCCCTCAGCTTCCTCCAAACTGTAGTAGAGGACTAGGCCCTGTTACTTCTCTTGCTCCTCCTCCTCCATCCTCTTGCTCCTCCTCACCCATCTTCTACCACCAGAGCTTTCTGTCCATTTGTGAGAGGTCATCTGATCCTCTGAGATCATCTCTGTGTAGGGTATAGGAGCCTGCACACAGTCACATCAGAATGTACATGATACACTGGTCTTCGTATTGTTGAGACAGTGCCACTTTCAGTAAGTTGTGAAAGAGATGTTGAATTGAACTTGAGTTAAGAGCAATACTTTTATTTTATTTTAATTACTACCAGTAATTTGTCTCTGTTTATCTGTCTGTATTTGCTTATTTGTTTTGCGAACAGCTGACTGGTTTTCAGTTGTTTTCTGGGTCTGCGATGGTGATGGTTTTGCAGCTACATTGATTTAACTTCAAGGACAAATTATTTTCCGTCTTAAGACATTGAAATGACTTGCATTTGTGCCTTAAAGTTTATATTCATACATGGTGATATATGTGCATTGCTCTAATTTTGTGCAAATGTTCTGCTGTACTAGCTAACGCAAGCCTTTAGCTAAACGTGTGTTTTGGGCAATGATACGTTTCTGAGGGTATTTGCATAACCATTTGGACTCGAACTTCCCCCACCCCATTGGACCAACCTACTGTGGGTACTGGGAACTCCCCACCCCATTGGACCAACCTACTGTGGGTACTGAGAACTCCCCACCCCATTGGACCAACCTACTGTGGGTACTGGGAACTCCCCACCCCATTGGACCAACCTACTGTGGGTACTGGGAACTCCCCACCCCATTGGACCAACCTACTGTGGGTACTGGGAACTCCCCACCCCATTGGACCAACCTACTGTGGGTACTGAGAACTCCCCACCCCATTGGACCAACCTACTGTGGGTACTGGGAACTCCCCACCCCATTGGACCAACCTACTGTGGGTACTGAGAACTCTCCACCCCATTGGACCAACCTACTGTGGGTACTGGGAACTCCCCATTAGAGTTTCTCACATTGTCCCATTTGAGAATTCTTCATCATATCCTAAGCATTTTCATTATCGCCAAGACTTCTGCTCTCCTACGTTTTGAGGGGTTGAGGTTTTGTATGTGGTGCCCCCCCCCCTGTTGATACTGGATGTTCTTCTGTTTTTAAAGCAAGGGTTTTTCACTGTGTAAAATGAAAGGACTGACAAAAAATAGTTTGTTTCAGAGTAAATTAAAAAGTAAGTTAAAAAAAAAAGTCAATATTGTTATTGAGGCCTTTATCTTGAGAGATAAGTGTTTAAATAGGATACTGTATGTTTTAATAACATTTTTGAAAATGGATCAGTTTATGGGCTTGTCGGAGTCCTTCATCAAAATGTAAACTTGGACTGTTGAGGTTTATGGCATAAGATGTACTGAAGTACAGAACATTTCCCTGTATGTGGCAAGTACTGTCAAAGTATAATTGTTGGTGGTGTTTAAACAGGTGAGTAGGGTTTAGTGAGGTACTGGGCTGCTTTGTTTGGCCTCTCCAGACTGTCCTGTACTGTAGGACTGTGATTTAATTTTTTTTTTTTTTATGCTACATTTGAAACCGATGCTAACATTTTCTTTTACTTCAGAGCTTTGAACTACTCTTAAATGTTCAATAAATACGTGCTCCGGTTCGCTTGAATTGTTTTTGTCAATTATTGCGTTTTCCTTCCTTCAGTACTTCTCATGTAAAGTTTTGTTAGTTTTCCACATTCTTTAAGCTTGACCTGTGAAATCAAACCCCTGATGAAAAGTCATTAGATCTAGTATTAACATTTGGGTATTTAAGCCCTTTATCAGATGAACTTGTGGTTACCATTTTTATGTCTGCTTCCAAGTGTAAAGGAAGTTGGCGGCAGTTTCACAAGCTAATGCTAATGCTAACAGCGTTCTCTGTTCCAACACACTTAGTACTTATTGTAAAATTACCTATTTGAAATTTGACAGGCGCACAAAATGATTGTGTATTAAATTATTTCCACACTGCATTTTGTGGGTATTACACAATTTTATATTTTAAATGAATTCCAATTGGTTGTGGCTAATGTTAGCTAAGCTTGGGGTTAAGGTTAGGTAACATGCTAACTAAGTAGGTAAAGGGTTAGCTAAAAAGTAGTAAGTTAAAATTGAAGTTGTCCGTGTTGAGCTTCGAACACAACCTTTGGGTTGCTAGATTTTTGCTTTCTACATCCATCCATCCACCCCCCCCCCCCCCCCCCCCCAAATATTCTACTGTTTTTATCTGTGATTGAACTGCACATAAACACATTTAAATGAAAAAATTGTTTATTTCACAATCTGTTATACTGACTTACATAGACTTCCAGTCATTGCACTAACACTGGTTAGCAACTTCACACTGTATGCAGAGACAAGTTCATCTGACTGGGGAAGGAAATAAAGGGGGATATTAAAAAGGGCTTCATTGCCAAAATGCTGAACTAACCCTTTAAATTGTACACATTCAAAGCTGTAGTATCTGAAGTGCTTTGGACTCAACAGGATATTTTTTGCATCATTCCTAACCAAAGGCCAAAGAAAAGTCTGCTTAGGACTGTAGGAATTTAACAGTGGATTGAAATATTATTTATCGGGACAATTTCAAATCAAGCATTTTGCAATGATCACATGCTCAATATGCAACTTTGTGCAGACTGAAGTTACATAACCTCTCAAGTCAAAGACTAGAGTCACTCACTGAAGCGCTATTGAAGGGATGAGTCCCAAATGGTACTTTAATCCATACATAGTAGTCAGTGGAGGCTGGTGAGGGGAGGACATCTCATAATAATGACTCATGGAATAGCATCAAACACATAGAAACCATGTGTTTGATACCATTCCACCGATTCCCCTCCAGCCATTACCATGAGCCCTTGTCCTCCCCAATTATGGTGCCACCAACCTCCTGTGGTAGAGGTGGGGAATGGGGTTCCATTTGGAATGCAGAACAGGTATATGTGGCCTTTTCATAAGTCCTCAACAATCTTCCCTTGAGGGGAGTGTTGCTGCTGACCCCATCACAGGAAGTGATGGGGTCAGAGGTGGTGGCTAAACGCTGGGTTAAAGGCTGGGAGGATTCCGTGGGAAGACTTCCAGCCGGCTAAGATTAGCCTGGAGGGTTGGAGCTTGGAACTGACTGTGTGTGGGAGCAGCGTCACAACCATAGAAGAGTCTATAAGCAAATGTTGACATTATACACGAAGAGGCAGCAATGTTGGTGGTTGGTTCTTCAAGCTGTCTGCATTGTAAAACATTGTGGGGTATTTTTCATGTTACTTATTATGTGTGTCCATTGGGAGCAATGGTTATGACATTCTATTTATCTCAATACTAATTGAATAATTACATGTTAAAGCGTACATTGTATTGTGCAACACACTTTTGTCATAGGCCAGTACATGAATGATAATGAAATTAGTTTGTACAAAAAAAATTAAAATAATAATAATTGAATGAAAAGATGAAGGTGAATCTGTGCCAGCCTAGTGAGCTGCAGTGTCTGTCTGGAGTAGATCAACCCTAATTAGTTCAGGGTTCAGACCATGTGTTTCAGGTCCTTAAGTCACTTTAGTCCATTAGTGGTAGTGTATCCGTCCGATGGTCCCTGTTCCAGTGGTCAGTATATCTGGCTGTCCGTTCCTCCAGATCTCCCTGACGATGCGTTCCCTGTCCTCCAGTCGTCTCGCCCTCTCCAGCTCCTCCGCCGACGCAAACACATTCACGCTCCTCAAAGTACCGTTCAATTGGCTGTTGCGGTCGCTCATGGGCGCAATCGTCACTTTAGGGATCTCTGCCTCCTCCCCTTCTTCCACATCCACACTCTCCTCATCCTCCTCTTCTTCACTGGACTCCTTCAGTTGTCTCCTCTCTGGGGACGGGGGAGGCTTATTGGTACGGCGGGTCCTACAGGTGATGCCGGTGACCAGGAGGCACAGGGCCAGGAGAAGGCCAAAACACACACCCATCATGAAGTACAGAGCAAAGCTCTCTGGGTTAGCTGGATGGGAAAACAGATTGTTAGATCCCTCACCTACAAAAGCCTCGTAAATCCACACTGACTGTGAGCTTGTGAGATCAGGCAGGTTTAGAGGCTATCACCTACATTGACAGGGGTTCAATAGGGCCATTCGTATTCTCATTTAAACTAAATACAACAACAGCATGTGAATTGTCCTTGCTTTGAGAATGCCTGGATGGGTATCAGTTCCTGTCAAATCTCTTCACAATGAGTACGAGGCCCCTGTCTGTTCTGACTGTACAAGCCACTTTCCTTTAGCAGTAATAGAAGTGCAGGAAACGAGGACGTTTACACAATATTTGAGAGGGTGAGCATGCAGATACTTTCACAGTACAGATACTTTCACAGTGCAGATACTTTCACAGTACAGGGGTGTCACACCAAAGCAGACAGTACACATCAGTCCCTACAACGGATTATGGCTGTTGAAGCTATTCTCAAAGCATCAGAATGAATAAAAATACATTTAAAAAAGAATATTATATCTTTTTTAAATAATGAACAAAGGGTCTCTTTATCCTAGAACTATAAGCAGAAATAACAAGGGGGTCTTACCTTTGATGTGAGCATAGGTAGCCATGCTATTACTAAGCAGCTCCATGTCTTTCCTAATTGGTTCCATTTTGACCTCTCTGCTTGTTTGTTGACAACCATTCACCAGCCTGTCTCCAATACGAGGTCCTGTGGTTAAAAAATTATTTACGTGTTAGAACTGCCCCCCACAGACAGGAAGTAATCACCATTTTATCTTCTACTATGACACTTGGCGTCATCTCCAATGGGAGGAACTGTGTCATTTTCTGACGGCCAGCTCTGTGTCTCACTGTCTGAGTTCATTCTCTCTTCCACTGAGTCTCATTTTACCCAGAAACAAAATCACCTATATTCTAGTAAAGCATATTGGTTGTATTATTGCCAGTATAATTTATCTAATAATCTTTCTTAAATTTTCCATTCAAATTCGATGTTTACACTCATTTGGTAAGGGTAATTCAAACCATGTAGTGAAACATGATTTGCTGTTGGTTCCGACCTCAAATAAAGGTATTTTTTAATGTCTGTATTAGAGCGACTAGGCAGCATGCAGCTTTAACGTGCATCGTCCAAACAGCGGCTGAAGGGCGAATGCGATCTAATGCCGACGTCTCAGCGACTTGTTGCTAATGTGCAAACGCTCTCCATACTACATCGGCCTGATGTATCATGTAGACGTCGGGCCGACGTCGGCAAGACATGTATGTGTGTTATCTGGGATAGTCCCCACTGAGGACACCATAGTCCCCACTGAGGACACCATAGTCCCCACTGAGGACACCATAGTCCCCACTGAGGACACCATAGTCCCCACTGAAGACACCATATGCCCCACTAAGGACACCATATGCCCCACTAAGGACACTATATGCCCCACTAAGGACCCCACTAAGGACACTATATGCCCCACTAAGGACACCATATGCCCCACTAAGGACACCATATGCCCCACTAAGGACACTATATGCCCCACTAAGGACCCCACTAAGGACACTATATGCCCCACTGAGGACACCATATGCCCCACTGAGGACACCATAGTCCCCACTGAGGACAGCATAGTCCCCACTGAGGACACCATAGTCCCCACTGAGGACACAATAGTCAGTCAGCTTGCTTTCCTAACCGAGTTCTGTGTCCAGTTATCTGTTAATATGTTTGTATTTATGGTATTTCTGTAGCAGTGACCTGGCTGACCCTTTCTTGTGTGTTCAGAGCGGGAGTTTCACTTTTCCCACAGAAACACACATGAATGCTAAGAAGAACCGTGTGGGGTTTCCTCTGGGAAAAACGTTGAGATGTTGCACTCCAGAGAGGAGAGCTGAAGAGAGAGGGAGGAGGAGAGATCTTAAAGACAAACAAACATAGGCTTCAGACAGAGATTGAGGGTGAACCTGGGGACCTGGGGAGGGAATAGAATGACATCCCAAGCGTTGATGAAATCCCATGGTTTCAATCATAAATCAATCATAAATCTACTTCAGTAAAAGTACTATAAAGTACTACTTAAGTCGTTTTTTTAAAACTTTTGTTATTTATATTTTTGACAACTTATACTTTTACTTCACTACATTCCTAAAAAAATAATGTTATTTTTACTTAACACATGTTACAATTTAAATGCTTAACAGGACAGGAAAATGGTCCAATTCACACACTTATCAAGAGAACATCCCTGGTCATCCCTACTTTCTCTGATCTGGCGGACTCACTAAACACAAATGCTTTGTTTGTAAATGATGTCTGAGTGTTGGAGTGTGCCCCCTGGCTATACGTAAATGAAAATAACAAGAAGATGGTGCCGTCTGGTTTGCTTAATAAAAGGAATGTCAAATGGTTTATACTTTTCCTTTTGTTTTGGATACTTAAGTATATTTTAGCAATTACGTTTACTTTGATACTTAAGTATATTTTAGCAATTAAAAGTTTACTTTGATACTTAAGTATATTTTAGCAATTACGTTTACTTTGATACTTAAGTATATTTTAGCAATTACGTTTACTTTGATACTTAAGTATATTTAAAACCAAATACTTTTAGACTTTCACTGAAGTAGGTCTTTTACTGGGCGACTTTCACTTTTACTGGAGTCATTTTCTATTAAAGGTATCTTTAATTTTACTCACGTATGACAACTGGGGACTTTTTCCACCACTGTAACTGATGACTGACTTCCTCCCTCATAACAATCAGTCCATTGCGTGCAATTCAACAACAGTGAGTGCAATGGCAGAATGTTGTTCTTTCTCTGCCTCTTTCCTCAGTTTAAAATCATGCCCATCAGGACCCTGTGTTTTCCCACCCTGATCTTTATCCCGCCGACTCTTGGCAGCAGACCCTGACCCTGTTAACTCTCAAAGGCACATTTTGCCAATTAAATGGTGGTCGCCATGGCAGCGTGGCTGCTTTGTTGGCCCACAGACTCATGGGAGATGATGGGTCTTGCTGCTTTGCTCGAGTCATGGGCCGTGTTTGAGAGTATCAAATTCATGATGCATTGTGGGTAAATGATGACTGACCTACAAAATAATAATGAGTAGTTATTTATGATGCAAGGTGATTTGTAGATCAGTCAGTCGGCAGTCACCTGCACTGTCGGCTACAATGTTGAACAAGCCCGTAGTTAACTGCATACGTGGAATATGTCTGAAACTGGGCATTGTGAAACAAGTGGGAGGATCAAGACCAGTGAATATATTGAAACCTAACAGCTAATTGGGTAGATTGGTTGCCAATCAAGACCATTTTGTGTGGCTGCTTGCTGCTTCCTTGTAGCGTTTTAGCTAAACCCAACCCTAACTGGGTTAGGGGCCTAATTGGGGCAGCAGGTAGCCTAGTGGTTAGAGACTTGTAACCAAAAGGTTGCAGATTGAATCCCTGAGCTGACAAGGTAAAAATCTGTTGTTCTGCCCCTGACTTGCCTAGTTAAATAAAGGTTTAAAAAAAAACTATTCTCCTAACCTGCTCGGTAAATTATCCTAACCTGCTACATTAGTTCTCATAAACTGCCATGTTAATTATCCTAACCTGCCACATTAATAAGCCTAACCTGCCTAACCGGTTTAGTTAAAATGCTACAAGGAAAGCCTTGAGTGGCAACCAATCTGCCAAATTAGCTGTTAGGTTGACACACTCACTGGTGTTGATCCTCCCATTTGATTTGCAAAACCCACTTTCAGACACATATGCAGTTATCCATACTTGCCTTGCCCTATCAGAGCACTGAGTAATCTACTGAGTAATCTACTGAGTAATCTACTGAGTAATCTATTGAGTAATCTACTGAGTAATCTACTGAGTAATCTATTTAGTAATCCATTTAGTAATCTATTTAGTAATCTACTGAGTAATCTATTTAGTAATCTACTGAGTAATCTACTGAGTAATCTATTTAGTAATCTATTGAGTAATCTACTGAGTAATCTACTGAGTAATCTATTGAGTAATCTACTGAGTAATCTACTGAGTAATCTATTTAGTAATCTATTTAGTAATCTATTTAGTAATCTACTGAGTAATCTACTGAGTAATCTACTGAGTAATCTACTGAGTAATCTACTGAGTAATCTATTTAGTAATCTACTGAGTAATCTACTGAGTAATCTACTGAGTAATCTATTGAGTAATCTATTTAGTAATCTATTGAGTAATCTATTGAGTAATCTAATGAGTAATCTATTTAGTAATCTATTTAGTAATCTACTGAGTAATCTACTGAGTAATCTACTGAGTAATTTAGGCTGGATAACTGATTTGACTTTTGAAATATCTCACCAACTCCATCCTTGTTTTTTCCCAGGGTTTAATGACATAAGTGCTGTGAGTAATGTTGTTTTTAGTTCAGTTCATTCAAAGACAAACAATGTTTTCATTTAATTAGGCCTTGCATGGCCTCAAATGGCCTCCCAAATCCTACAAATGACCGCGGTAGTGTTTCCTTGCTATGAGTCAGGCAGATTGAAAAAGGTCCAAGTTTGGAAGGGTCCATGGCTTCCTTTTTACATTTGTTTTTGTTATTTGTTATTTTAGAAACATTTCTGTACTTGTGGGCATGTGTTGGCATCTTGAAATGTAATCCTTTATAAACACATTCTACTCCCTGTGGATTCCCCTTCCTGTCCCTCTCTTTCTTCCCGCCAAGGCACATTCTCCAGACAGTTTTATCACAAACAAACATAAAACTTTGTCACAGCCAACAAGAAACAGTACCGTGATAAAAGTTTCTCTCAAAGTCTCAAAATATCTGGCGGCAACATATCAGTGGTAACTGGTGATAGAAGACACATGTCTCTTCGCTCACGCAGTTCTTTAACACCTCCCAATAACTTGCACAGGGTCAGCAGCTGTGATTGTTTATATACCTCATAAACCGCTCTGCCTTCAACCCGACACATTTCCTGCTTAGATAATCCAATTGGATTCAAACAATGAAATTCTAAACCTTTGCATTCATAGGTTATTATTCTTATCATTGGTGCCTTGAAACAGATATCATCTTACAACACAGTAACTTGGAGGGAAGAGGTGATTCTGTTGTCAAAATACAACAAACAGAATGACAACAAAAAAACGCCAAAAGCGCTGGTGTTGTTTAACAACATACATGTGTGTCAGGCCGGGAGACGGACGGCTCTCATCCGGTTGCTGTGTTAAGTGTGTAGAGGATGTCGAGGCGGTATGGCTCTCTGGCTCAATGGCTCTCTGCCATACCTGCTACTGAGCCTATAAAGTGTTTTTATAGTCTGTCATTATAAAGCACAGACATTAATACGAGGAACAGTCTACTAATAAACCTCCATGCCATCGTGTTACTTCCAGTGTACAGGATCACTTTATTAGGTAAGCTAATAAAGTTATTTCCTAAATTGTTAGGAAACCAATATTTTCCATAGAAAACATAAAATGTAAAAAGGCAAGACAATAAAGCCTCATCACCATGCAATCATCATCATCATCATGAGGACATCAACAGTAGGACCTACAGACGGAACTGAAGTGACAAGAGAATGCAAAACTAATCTCACACACTCACCTTAATCCTGATAAAGATACAACAATGATTCTAGAAGGAGCAGCTGTCCATCGATCTACGGGTAAAGCAAATATCGCAACAGATTGTAATAAAGTGGAGGAGAAACCTGAGGATCCCTGAGGTGTAGAGGAGTAGGAGTCCGATCAGACTGTCGAACTGCAGATCCAAGGCTGTAGAGCTGGAGACAGAATCATATAGAGAAAAGTGCTGCTGCCTCTCTCCTCGACATCAGGGCCAGCTGTACACCACAACCAGAAAGAGGAAACCAGCCAAACCCGGGACCGAGAGAGGCTGTCAATAGGGAGGTGTTTCCAGAGAGAGGGGGCGAGAGGGAGAGAGAGAGAGCGTGAGAGAGCGAGAGAATGAGAGAGAGAGAGGGAGCAAGAGAGAGAGAGGGAGCGAGAAAGAGAGAGGGAGCGAGAGAGAGAGACAGAGAGAGAGGGAGTGAGAGAGAGAGCGAGAGAGAGGGAGCAAGAGAGAGAGAGAGAGCGAGAGTGAGAGAGAGTGAGGGAGGGTGGGGCCTGATTAGTATTTAGCAACTTTATAACATTAAACAAACACACAACAAAAACCAAAACACAGTTAAATGGATTACGAGTAAACCCCAAAACACCCTAAAATGGCTTTCCCAAATCCTCATACAATACTTACTCTGAGGTATACTTGTGCTGTAGTAAGTGTCCCTATTTGTCAGGGTCTCACTGCTCACCAAGACATGGGCCTGTGACTGTACGATGAATGGTGATCTCCGCTGTGGGCCATGCCACAGTGCGGTAGCTCTGTTCAGTGTTTAGCCAGGAGGGTGGAACAGGAAATAGCTAGTAGACTACTGCTGATCTGGGAGGGACTGACTGGGGATTAAACAACCTCCGTGTTGTGGTCTCAGGGGCTCCGTCCCAAATGGCACCCTACTCCCTATACAGTCCACTACTTCTGACCAGAATAGGGAATAGGGTGCCATTTGGAACAGACAAAGGGTTTTGGGGATTCAACAATATGTCTCTGGCAAGGTCTATATAAACCGTTTCACACCAGCAGGTGAAGTCTGAGGCAGAAAATATAATAGCCGGTTGTCAGTGTAAATCATAAAAGTTGTTTATGCGGTTATATTGTGTAAACCATAGACGTACATCACATTATGAAATCAGTGAATACACCTTGTTTCTTATTATTCCGAAGGGGATTTTACAACCAAAAAAAAATGAATTTTGAATTCCTCTAAAGAGCTATTCTGAGCTAAACAGTGTTGATGTGGCAGTCAGTCTAATGGCTTCAAAAGCAGTTATTATGTGGTTGATGTCACTGAGAGGTTTCTCAAGGCTGGTCTTAGAAGAAAACATTTGTGTTTTAAAAAGAAGTCTCAAACCCAAATCACACCACAGGTTCCTGACTAACAATGATGGAACTGCACAGGGGAATTCCAGAGAGCCACTGGTGTAACTATACACTTTATTTACCACATTCCATAGGGAAAAATTGACCCCGGCTGTATTCAACTAGGCTTTGTACTACACTCTATACACGTACCAGACTGGTCACGGTGCTTGGGACAGTTCATCTTCATCTTCTCCCGCTGCCACATAACATACCCCTTCTGAAATTCCCAAACCCTCTCATATCCCTCTCTACCGCCATAGAAGTATTCCGTCCTCTTGCTACTCAATGCCATTGGCCACAAGACGTTCCATCTTGGTTCCGTGACCACCAGTCCACCAATCACAGTTAAGAATGACCCAAAAGGCTTGCATGAGAGGGCTCTATTTGTGATAGGGAGAGCTGAGCCCTGTTTGTTTGTCCCTCCTCCAGTCTGGTATTGATCATGAGTAATGTGTTCCACTCTACAGACTGGTATTGATCATGAATAATGTGTTCCCTCCTACAGACTGGTATTGATCATGAATAATGTGTTCCCTCCTACAGACTGGTATTGATCATGAATAATGTGTTCCCTCCTACAGACTGGTATTGATCATGAATAATGTGCTCCCTCCTACAGACTGGTATTGATCATGAATAATGTGTTCCCTCCTACAGACTGGTATTGATCATGAATAATGTGCTCCCTCCTACAGACTGGTATTGATCATGAGTAATGTGTTCCACTCTACAGACTGGTATTGATCATGAATAATGTGTTCCATCCTACAGACTGGTGTTGATCATGAATAATGTGTTCCCTGGGTGGCCTGGCGGGTGGGAGAGACCAGCCCAGTCATGAACCTAGAGCTGGTTCCTCACATAGACGGGCATCGTGGTCTCTACCAAGCCAAGGCTGCTGGTCATGATTTCATCCTAAATGGAACGCTATATACTTTTGACCAGGGCCCTTAAAGTGCACTACAAAGAGAATAGGTGGTCATTTGAGACACAGTACATGTTCATGTCCAGTAGAGAAAACACTCTCACTATGGTGTCGTGCAGGAATATTCAAACTGTGGTGCACAGAAATATTTACAATGAAAATAAGTGCATTTTCCCCCCAAAGTATTTTTTTTTTTAGGAAATCACTAGTAACATAATCAATGTATTTTTTGTAAATGACATATTTACAATATTAAATAAAACTATTTTTTTCTATTGATGTCAACTTTATTTCTGAATAAAATAAATATAAAATAAATTGAGCAAATTAGTCATTGGCTTTGAAAAATCACCTGCGTGTACCAGTCACTGCAAGTTCCGCTGACTGCTGGTAAGCTTTGTTGACTTAGCCATACGTTTTTGCCAACACAGGGCTAACCTTTTTAAAACAGCTAAACACCTGTTTTTAGATAACATATGATGAGGGGTCCCTGGGTCACCGGTTTGCCTTGGCAGGGGTCCCTGGACAAGAAAAGACCTCTGGTGTAGAGTATGAGGGAGTTTTATTCAACTGAACCGCGCCTGGCCCGGGATGTGAACGGGCAAAAGCAGTGAAGGAGGAACGCCCTTGTCAAATGGAACAGTAATCTATGCCGATCTGTCATATCAACAAGGCAGCCTAATGCATTGTTCAGAAACATACAGCACCAGTCAATAGTTTGGACACACCTACTCATTCAAGCGTTTTTCTCTATTTGTACTATTTTCTACATTGTAGAATAGTTGTTGCGTCAAAAACGGAACACTCAAAACATGAGCACAATGGCAGCTCTTCCTTTAAAGAACTCCAGGCCTCAAGAGGGCAGATAACCCAAAAACACGGGTGGAACTAAAAAATTGAGCCAGGATTTCTGGAGGGACTACTTTTACATGCGCACCTGGCAGATAAGCATGGGTATAAAATGTTTGGGCTTAGCTTTGCTCGGGTCCTCAACATACAAACAGCTCATTGTTCAACCCTAAAGACGCAACTGGTATGTAATGTTTGGAATGATTAATTATGTTGCATCCAGTGCTTAGCACAATTTACATGTTTAACTCTGGTAGGAGTGGTGACTTCTTTTCTGTGGATATTTTCTGACTGCAGAACTAATTGCATGAAGTGCTAGATTAAATTGTTTAAACGTTTACTTTATTCAAAGCCATGCTTTGTTTTATTGTGTAAAATAATGCAGGTTTATTCTCTGTTTTTAAGGTTATTAAACTATTCCCTGATCCTTACTCCTCTGTCATTCAACTAGTCTATTCAACAAATCAACTGTTTCAACACATTCAACAAATGGCATCAAAACCACAATAAAACACTGAAAAGGAATTGAGTTGTCCCTTTGCATCCTTCACGTGTTGAGCAAGCCGTTTTCAAGTTTGGGCAGAGCTGAAATAATTATAACACCTAGACAACTTGACAATAATAGTGAAGACATCAAAACTATGAAATAACACACATGGAATCATGTAGTAACCAAAAAATATATATTTTATATTTGAGATTCTTCAAAGGAGCCACCCTTTGCCTTGACAGCTTTGCACACTATTGGTATTCTCTTAACCAGCTTCATGAGGTAGTCACCTGGAATGCTTTTCAATTAAAAGGTGTGCCTTGTTAAAAGATAATTTGTGGAATTTATTTCCATCCTAATGAGTTTGACCCAATCAGTTGTGTTGTGACAAGGTAGGGGTGGTATACAGAAGATAGCCCTATTTGGTAAAAGACCAAGTCCATATTATGGCAAGAACAGCTCAAATACGCAAAAGAAACAGTCCATCATTACTTTAAGACATGAAGGTTAGTCAATCCGGAACATTTCAAGAACTTTGAAAGGTTCTTCAAGTGCAGTTGTAAAAACCATCAATCACTATGATGAAACTGGCTCATGAGGACCGCCACAGGAAAGGAAGACCTTACCTCTGCTGCAGAGGATAAGTTCATTAGAGTTACCAGCCTCAGAAATTGCAGCCCAAATAAATGCTTCAGAGTTCAAGTAACAGACGCAATCTCAACGTCAACTGTTAAGAGGAGACTGCGTGAATCAGGCCTTCATGGTCGAATTGCTGCAAAGAAACCACTACTAAACGACACCAATAATAAGAGACTTGATTGGGCCAAGAAACAAGAGCAATGGACATTAGACCAGTGGAAATCTGTCCTTTGGTCTGAGTCCAAATTTGAGATTTTTGGTTCCAACCACCGTGTCTTTGAGACGCGGAGTAGTGAACGGATGGATATGTGGTTCCCACCGTAATGGAGGAGGTGTGATGGTGTGGAGATGCTTTGCTGGTGACACTGTCTGATTTATTTAGAATTCAAGGCAGACTTAACCAGCAAGCCTGCTACAGCATTCTGCAGCGATACGCCATCCCATCTAGTTTGCAAATGTTTTTTCTTTCCCTAGCAGCACCAATTCATTTGATTCAACTATTCAACTCATTATCAAGCATTTGATTGGTTGAATAAACTGTGTTAGTGCAAGAGGGAAGAAATCTATGTGTACCCTTTTGGGTTCCCAGGACCAGGTTTGAGAAACCCTGAAGTAATACAAAATGAAACTTGGTTTGGCCAACGGACCTCAGAGGTAATGGTGAGTCGTGTGCATCAATTGATGACCAGCTGCAGTGTAGTGGATAACCACAGTAACATTAGGCCAAAACTACAATACTGATTGTACAGCTCCCACCCAAACATCACCATCACGGCCCGGGGTCAAGATTCCCCTAGGTGCTGATCGAGAATCAGCTTCCCATTCCTATCCTTAAACAATAGTGGGCGAAATGCAAAACTGACCAAAGATCAGCATCAAGGGGAAACTTCACCCTACACCCATCAACACCGTCATAGTTCAGCAAGTTCATCCATCATGGCAGGCGTCCCTTACCGCTTAGTCCCTCTGGTGGTTCAGTCTGTTCAGCGATCCGAGTCAGTTCTGTGTTGAGAGGAAAACAAAACACGTCGTTTGAGGCATATATACACAGGATAATTAAGTACAACTGTTGCTTGACACAGATCTGCTGTTTGGTCTTAAAGGGGAAAGGAAACATTAGGCTTTAGATTCCAGCTAACTGTAAATCCTGAAGTGTTCCCATTCCCCTTTAAGAATACAAACCAATGACACATGGTGGTTGTCTTTTGTTTCTCAGTCAGACCTCAGGTTTAGTTTCTGTCAGACATCAGGCTGTGATTCTCAGTCAGACCTCAGGTTGTGTTTCTGTCAGACATCAGGCTGTGATTCTCAGTCAGACCTCAGGTTGTGTTTCTGTCAGGCATCAGGTTTTGTTTCTCAGTCAGACCTCAGGTTTTGTTTCTCAGTCAGACCTCAGGCTGTGTTTACATTATTGCTTGGCTAACATGTGCACTATACCCATGTTATAATCACTTAAAGCATTTAAATCACAATTCCACCATAGATACCCGTATTGCTTGAATATGAATCACTTCAAGTGACTGATCTCCACTCCCTCCTGAGTCTTTACAGTTCAAGGCAAAGATCAAACCAAATTATAGAGGATCAAGATGCTGCAATGTGTATCACTGTCAAACAAAGAACTAAGGCACCAGTAGTGAGAGATGCACGCCTCTTCTTCTTCTTGGTCTGTGGTAAAGAGGTTGACCCGGAACTCTGTTTCAGTATCAGTGTTTGGGTTCTGAACCTCTATTCCACCCATTAGTTGAGCCAGTCCCAAATGGCTCCCTGTTCCCTGGGGCGGCAGGGCGTTGGACTAGTAACCGGAAGGTTGCAAGTTCAAATCCTCGAGCTGACAAGGTACAAATCTGTCGTTCTGCCCCTGAACAGGCAGTTAACCGTCATTGAAAATAAGAATTTGTTCTTAACTGACTTGCCTAGTTAAATAAAGGTTAAAAATGTAGTGCACTATTTTTGACCAGGGCTCATAGGGCTCTGGTCAATAGACTAAACTAATGTTGACATTATTAAATGTGTTTCTATAGCTTCCAAAATAGTATTTACAAAAGTGGGGGAGTGCCAAGACATGAGGCACAGTGGTTTTAACACAGCGCCCCCTATCAGTCATCTAGTTATCAGTCATCAGTCATCTTTATACACCGTATAAATCATTTTTGGTAATAAAAACAGGCAACATTCTAGACCAGCAAAATATTAATACAGTTACTATTCACAACTGTAGTATATAATATACTAGACACACAACTAACAGAGTAAAATCAGGCTAGATTACAGACCAACAAACTATTACTAGAGTTAATATTACTAATTCTAAAATGCAATTGAAGACAGTCAATACAATTCCTCTTGGCGTTTATGATGCATTACTGTATTACCTCTCACTCACCACTCATGGAGAACTAAGAGCCAGATAGAGTTGATCTGCTAACTAGTTGTTCAAACGTGTTTAACACCTCCTCGTCGTTACTGACAAGTAGATGAGTACTTGATTAACCCCGGGACTTCTGTCCCATGGGGCACTGGGCCCGTGTCGATTAACCCCGGGACTTCTGTCCCATGGGGCATTGGGCCCGTGTCGATTAACCCCGGGACTTCTGTCCCATGGGGCACTGGGCCCGTGGGGATTAACCTCGGGACTTCTGTCCCATGGGGCACTGGGCCCGTGTTGATTAACCCCGGGACTTCTGTCCCATGGGGCACTGGGCCCGTGTCGATAAACCCCGGGACTTCTGACCCATGGGGCATTGGGCCCGTGTCGATTAACCCCGGGACTTCTGTCCCATGGGGCACTGGGCCCGTGTTGATTAACCCCGGGACTTCTGTCCCATGGGGCACTGGGCCCGTGTTGATTAACCCCGGGACTTCTGTCCCATGGGGCACTGGGCCCGTGTTGATTAACCCCGGGACTTCTGTCCCATGGGGCACTGGGCCCGTGTTGATTAACCCCGGGACTTCTGTCCCATGGGGCACTGGGCCCGTGTTGATTAACCCCGGGACTCCTGTCCCATGGGGCACTGGGCCCGTGGGGATTAACCCCGGGACTTCTGTCCCATGGGGCACTGGGCCCGTGTTGATTAACCCCGGGACTTCTGTCCCATGGGGCACTGGGCCCGTGTTGATTAACCCCGGGACTTCTGTCCCATGGGGCACTGGGCCCGTGTCGATTAACCCCGGGACTTCTGTCCCATGGGGCATTGGGCCCGTGTCGATTAACCCCGGGACTTCTGTCCCATGGGGCACTGGGCCCGTGGGGATTAACCCCGGGACTTCTGTCCCATGGGGCACTGGGCCCGTGTCGATTAACCCCGGGACTTCTGTCCCATGGGGCACTGGGCCCGTGTTGATTAACCCCGGGACTTCTGTCCCATGGGGCACTGGGCCAGTGTTGATTAACCCCGGGACTTCTGTCCCATGGGGCACTGGGCCCGTGTTGATTTCCCCGGGACTTCTGTCCCATGGGGCACTGGGCCCGTGTCGATTAACCTCGGGACTTCTGTCCCATGGGGCACTGGGCCCGTGTCGATTAACCCCGGGACTTCTGTCCCATGGGGCACTGGGCCCGTGTCGATAAACCCCGGGACTTCTGACCCATGGGGCATTGGGCCCGTGTCGATTAACCCCGGGACTTCTGTCCCATGGGGCACTGGGCCCGTGTTGATTAACCCCGGGACTTTTGTCCCATAGGGCACTGGGCCCGTGTTGATTAACCCTGGGACTTCTGTCCCATGGGGCACTGGGCCCGTGGGGATTAACCCCGGGACTTCTGTCCCATGGGGCACTGGGCCCGTGGGGATTAACCCCGGGACTTCTGTCCCATGGGGCACTGGGCCCGTGTCGATTAACCCCGGGACTTCTGTCCCATGGGGCACTGGGCCCGTGGGGCACTGGGCCTGTGTTGATTAACCCCGGGACTTCTGTCCCATGGGGCACTGGGCCCGTGTTGATTAACCCCGGGACTTCTGTCCCATGGGGCACTGGGCCCGTGGGGATTAACCCCGGGACTTCTGTCCCATGGGGCACTGGGCCCGTGGGGATTAACCCCGGGACTTCTGTCCCATGGGGCACTGGGCCCGTGGGGATTAACCCCGGGACTTCTGTCCCATGGGGCACTGGGCCCGTGGGGATTAACCCCGGGACTTCTGTCCCATGGGGCACTGGGCCCGTGGGGATTAACCCCGGGACTTCTGTCCCATGGGGCACTGGGCCCGTTTTGATTAACCCTGGGACTTGTGTCCCATGGGGCACTGGGCCCGTGTTGATTAATGTGCGTTGAAGATGTCGTTCCCATAGCAACGATTAAAACATTCCCAAACCAGAAACCGTGGATTGATGGCAGCATTTGCGTGAAACTGAAAGCGCGAACCAATGCTTTTAATCAGGGCAAGGTGACCGGAAACATGACCGAATACAAACAGTGTAACTATTCCCTCTGCAAGGCAATCAAACAAGCTAAGTGTCAGTAATAGAGACAAAGTAGAATCGCAATTCAACGGCTCAGACACAAGAGGTATGTGGCAGGGTCTACAGTCAATCACAGATTACAAAAAGAAAACCAGCCCAGTCACGGACCAGGATGTCTTGCTCCCAGGCAGACTAAATAACTTTTTTGCCCGCTTTGAGGACAATACAGTGCCACTGACACGGCCTGCAACCAAAACATGCGGACTCTCCTTCACTGCAGCCGAGGTGAGTAAAACATTTAAACGTGTTAACCCTCGCAAGGCTGCAGGCCCAGACGGCATCCCCAGCCGCGCCCTCAGAGCATGCGCAGACCAGCTGGCTGGTGTGTTTACGGACATATTCAATCAATCCTTATCCCAGTCTGCTGTTCCCACATGCTTCAAGAGGGCCACCATTGTTCCTGTTCCTAAGAAAGCTAAGGTAACTGAGCTAAATGACTATCGCCCCTTAGCACTCACCTCCGTCATCATGAAGTGCTTTGAGAGACTAGTCAAGGACCATATCACCTCTACCCTACCTGACACCCTAGACCCACTCCAATTTGCTTACCGCCCAAATAGGTCCACAGACGATGCAATCTCAACCACACTGCACACTGCCCTAACCCTTCTGGACAAGAGGAATACCTATGTGAGAATGCTGTTCATCGACTACAGCTCAGCATTTAACACCATAGTACCCTCCAAACTCGTCATCAAGCTCGAGAACCTGGGTCTCGACCCTGCCCTGTGCAACTGGGTACTGGACTTCCTGACGGGCCGCCCCCAGGTGGTGAGGGTAGGTAAACAACATCTCCACCCCGCTGATCCTCAACACTGGGGCCCCACAAGGGTGCGTTCTGAGCCCTCTCCAGTACTCCCTGTTCACCCACGACTGCGTGGCCACGCACGCCTCCAACTCAATCATCAAGTTTGCGGACGACACAACAGTGGTAGGCTTGATTACCAACAACGACGAGACGGCCTACAGGGAGGAGGTGAGGGCCCTCGGAGTGTGGTGTCAGGAAAATAACCTCACACTCTACGTCAACAAAACTAAGGAGATGATTGTGGACTTCAGGAAACAACAGAGTGAACACCCCCTTATCCACATCGATGGGACAGTAGTGGAGAGGGTAGTAAGTTTTAAGTTCCTCAGCGTATACATCACAGACAAACTGAATTGGTCCACCCACACAGACAGCATTGTGAAGAAGGCGCAGCAGCGCCTCTTCAACCTCAGGAGGCTGAAGAAATTTGGCTTGTCACCAAAAGCACTCACAAACTTCTACAGATGCACAATTGAGAGCATCCTGTCGGGCTGTATCACCGCCTGGTACGGCAACTGCTCCGCCCACAACCGTAAGGCTCTCCAGAGGGTAGTGAGGTCTGCACAACGCATCACCGGGGGCAAACTACCTGCCCTCCAGGACACCTACACCACCCGATGTCACAGGAAGGCCATAAAGATCATCAAGGACACCAACCACCCGAGCCACTGCCTGTTCACCCCGCTATCATCCAGAAGGCGAGGTCAGTACAGGTGCATCAAAGCTGGGACCGAGAGACTGAAAAACAGCTTCTATCTCAAGGCCATCAGACTGTTAAACAGCCACCACTAACATTGAGTGGCTGCTGCCAACACACTGACTCAACTCCAGCCACTTTAATAATGGGAATTGATGGGAAATGATGTCAAATATATCACTAGCCACTTTAAACAATGCTACTTAATATAATTATTTACATACCCTACATTATTCATCTCATATGTATATACTGTACTCGATACCATCTACTGCATCTTTATGTAATACATGTATCACTAGCCACTTTAAACTATGCCACTTAATATAATGTTTACATACCCTACATTACTCATCTCATATGTATATACTGTACTCGATACCATCTACTGCAGCTTGCCTATGCCGCTCTGTACCATCACTCATTCATATATCTTTATGTACATATTCTTTATCCCTTTACACTTGTGTGTATAAGGTAGTGGTTTTGGAATTGTTTGTTAGATTACTCATTGGTTATTACTGCATTGTCAGAACTAGAAGCACAAGCATTTCGCTACACTCGCATTAACATCTGCTAACCATGTGTATGTGACAAATAAATTTGATTTGATAACCCCGGGACTTCTGTCCCATGGGGCACTGGGCCCGTGGGGATTAACCCTGGGACTTCTGTCCCATGGGGCACTGGGCCCGTGGGGATTAACCCTGGGACTTCTGTCCCATGGGGCACTGGGCCTTTGTTGATTAACCCTGGGACTTCTGTCCCATGGGGCACTGGGCCTGTGTTGATTAACCCTGGGACTTCTGTCCCATGGGGCACTGGGCCCGTGAGGATTAACCCTGGGACTTCTGTCCCATGGGGCACTGGGCCCGTGGGGATTAACCCTGGGACTTCTGTCCCATGGGGCACTGGGCCCGTGGGGATTAACCCTGGGACTTCTGTCCCATGGGGCACTGGGCCCGTGGGGATTAACCCTGGGACTTCTGCCCCATGTGGCACTGGGCCCGTGGGGATTAACCCTGGGACTTCTGTCCCATGGGGCACTGGGCCCGTGGGGATTAACCCCGGGACTTCTGTCCCATGGGGCACTGGGCCCGTGGGGATTAACCCCGGGACTTCTGTCCCATGGGGCACTGGGCCCGTGGTCGAGAGGGCAAAGCGTCCGTTGGGATTTTGCACTTTATACTTGATTAAAAGTGACACCTGGTAGAGACATTAATGAATATTTTTCAGTTCGTTTTTTCTTCATCAGAATGGGTAAACATACTCTTTATTTGCATGCCATTAATTTAGTTTTATACAGAAACAATATTCTGTAGTTTTCAAAAGCCGATAAAGATAAAAAGGGACTTACCCTGACATGCAAGGGTGTGTACACCTTTAACAGACAGGGAGAGTAGATGGTTCAACAGATTTAGTTTGGCATCCTAAGCAGGATGTGGGCAAGGCAGCAGCAGATAAATGTCATCATCTCTGTAGTTTAGGTAAAGCACTCATGTAATCTGTCGCAAAGAATCAGGCTACGTCCCAAATTACATCCAATTCCCTACATAGTGCTCTACTTTTGACCAAGGCCCAATAGCGTGCCAGTGATGGGGTCCCTACCACTGTAGGGGTCCCTACAGACTACCTTCCTGTGTATTATCGTCGTCGGGAATTCAGAGTTTGAGAATATAGAGTATTTCAACGCCGAGGTTATTAAAAACCAGGGGAAGTGTCCTCATAGACATGTTAAATCAGAGGATTAGCTTGCTAGCTAGTTTACTGGCTTGATTGGTGTAGTGTCCTGTATTGTGGATGACTTGAGTAACTGACTTTCTCTGCTTATCTTGAGAGTAAATGTATAATGTCAAAAGCTAAAATCGATAGCTAAAGTATTCATCATCAAGACCTAATCCAGCAGAGCTCGGTTGGGCTTCAACCTCGGGTCGCCTATTCGATCACGTTGTGCAAATGGAGCGCGTGACAGGTGACTTCTTGATTTGCTCAAAATCACGTGTCATCTACAGAACACAACCAATCAGACAAATTGAACCACAACATGGCCCGCCCACAACTCTCCCAGAAGTAATTCAATTCTAGAAAATCCACACCAGTTTACTGCTGGTACCAATGACTGTAGGCGAGTATTTAGCCTATGGATGGAAATGAAGGTTAGAAAAGATAACGCAGTCTAATGCTGCGTTCATAACCACGTGGGAAGGAGGTCATTTCCAGTAGTGTTTTAGAGTGAATAACAACATGAAAAATAGTCACATTAATGAATGGCATTCCAAAGTCAAAATGTCCAACAACTCTAATCAATCAACCTAATCAATCATCATCATCATCCTTATCGTCTTCTGGTAAACATTTTTGTAATCTATATATTAATTTATCATGGGGTACAGAATCATGGGATGGGATGTATTAGTGTGTGTGTATGTTCATGTGTGACTTAAGGCAGAACAGGGACAGTAAAGGATGCAAATTCCTTCTACTGTAGTATCTTTATGGAAATTTGTGAGCCACAAAGACGGTTCCATGAACTTGATCATTTCTAACCTCTCCTACCAACCAGGGGATAAGAATACTACACAACACCTTTACAGGTAAGGAAATATCATCAATTTATTGTTTTATCATGAACAAATTACTGTTGAGAATATTTTAACAACTCTCAGGTCAATTTCAATTCTGTGATTATTCGGCTTCAAAGGAGGGATGTGTTTTTATTTTTTAAAGTAGCTAAAACAATTCTCACAATGTGAGTTTAGCTATTGCATTCCATGGGTTTTAAGTTTAGTATGTAGTCATTGTTATACAGTAAAGGAGTTTAGTATGTAGTCATTAATATACAGTAAAGGAGTTTAGTATGTAGTCTTTGTTTTACAGTAAATGAGTTTAGTATGTAGTCATTGTTTTACAGTAAAGGAGTTTAGTATGTAGTCATTATTATACAGTAAAGGAGTTTAGTATGTAGTCATTATTATACAGTAAAGGAGTTTAGTATGTAGTCATTGTTTTACAGTAAAGGAGTTTAGAATGTAGTCATTGTTTTACAGTAAAGTAGTTTAGTATGTAGTCATTGTTATACAATAAAATAGATGAGTGTATTTCCATATCCACTCTTTCCTTTCCCCAGACTGGCTTCATTGGGAATACTACAACCATGGGCTTCCCTCTATGCCTATGTCTTCTCTCTTTGTAAGTAAGAGTTATCTGCTTGAATACTCTTGTTTTTGCCACATGGAGTTCGCCATAAAAAGGCAAATGACATTATCATAATATTAATGTAGGTTGATAGAAGATTGATTTTATGTCTCTTCACTTTCAGGATTTTCACAACTGCTTTTGGTTCAGGTTTTAGTGACGACACAGCGCTTCATGAAAACTCTTATGAGGAAAAGTGGATGGCATCTATACCTGATGACCAACTCCTTTCAGCTGTTACTATTCCCGGAACTCATGAGAGCCTAACTCTGTATGGTGGACCTCTTATACAGTGTCAGGCTTGGACCTTGGAGAACCAGCTGAAAGCAGGATTGCGGTACATTGATTTACGTATAGAGGCCAGTATTTTCCACAACACCCTTGATGTCATGGATGGGCATATAAAACATACCAAGTTCCATGACGTGCTAAACATTCTGTGGGAGTTCTTGAGCAAACATGACAGTGAGACTGTACTTTTGAGAGTGACACTGCAAGGGATGAGTATCTGGAATGCTAGAGAATCTATCAAGGATTTGATTAAGAAATCCAAAGATAATGTATGGACAAAGACGTTGGTCCCCCACATGCGAGACGCGAGAAGGAAGATCGTCTTTGTGCAGAGTACCAATTTCAATGTCGGAACCCTTAACCATAACATTTGTGTCACTTACAATGGATGGTTCAAAAACATTGAAAACAAGATGAAAACGATCACAAAACATCTGAAAGAAGCTCAAAAGAATTGTGCTCATACAATTTCCTTGACTGACACATCCACCACAGGCTTTTTCATAGGCCCTAAAACTGTGGCCAAAGTGGTTAATGATCAGCTCAATAAGCTCTTAGGTAAACTAAAGACAGGCTCTGATAAACAAAACTGCTTGGGGGTAATCAGCATGGATTTCCCCAGCCCGGACCTCATCCAGAACATCATTGAGGTCAATAGACAACCAGGAAGCGGTTCATCTGATCACCTAGTAGAGCCTGAACCAGTAGAGCCTGAACCAGCAGAGCCTGAACCAGCAGAGCTTGAACTATTAGAACCTGAACCAGGAGAGCCTGAAGCAGCAGAGCTGGAACCACTAGAGCCTGAACCTGCAGAGTCTGAACCAGTAGAGACCGAACCTTCAGGGGAGACTGAACCAGTACAGCCTGAACTAGCAGAGCCTGAACCGATAGAGCCTGAACCAGTAGAGTCTGAACCAGCAGCACCGGAAGAACCTGAACCAGCAGAGCCTGAGGCAGTAGCAGAGCCTGATACGGTAGAGCCAGAACCAGTAGAGTCTGAACGAGCAGAGCCTGGGGAGGCTGAACCATCAGAGCCTGTAGAGCCTGAACCATTAGGGGAGCCTGAACGAGCAGATTCTGAACCCGCAGAGCCTGAACCCACAGAGCCTGAACCAGCAGAGAGAGAACCAGTAGAGCATGAAGAAACTGAACCAGCAGAGCCTGAAGAGCCTGAACCAGCAAAGCCTGAGCCAGTAGAAGAGCTTGAACCAGCAGAGCCTGAAGCCGTAGAGCCTGAACCTTCAGGGAAACCTGAACCAGTAAAGCCAGAACCAGCAGATGAAGAACCAGTAGAGCCTGAACCATCAGAGCCTGAACATGCAACGCCTGAAGAACCTAAACCACCAGAACCAGAAGAGCCTGAACCGTCAGGGGAGCCTGAACGAGCAGAGCTTGAATCCGCAGAGCCTGAACCTGCACATCCTGAACCCACAAAACCTGAACCAGCAGAACCTGAACCAGCCGAGAGAGTACCAGCAGAGCATGAAAAAAATGAATTAGCAAGGCCTGAACCAGCAGAGCCTGAAGAGCCTGAACCAGCAGAGCCTGAGCCAGTAAAAGAGCCTGAACCATTAGAGCCTGAACCATTAGAGCCTGAGCCTACACAGCCTGAACCAGTAGAGCCTGAAGCAGCAGAGCCTGAACCAGCAAAGGCAGAACAAATAGCAGACCATGAAGAACCTAAACCAGCAGATAGTGGTGTGCCTGAACCAGCAGAGCCTGAGCCAGTAGAGCCTGCACCCGCAGATTCTGAAGCAGCAGACCCTGAACCAGCAGAGCCTGGGGAGCCTGAACCAGCAGAGCCTGAACCAGCAGAACCTGAACCAGTAGAGCCTGAACCAGTAGAGTCTGAACCAGCAGCACCGGAAGAATCTGATCCAGAAGAGCCTGAGCCAGTAGAAAAGCCTGAGCCAGCAGAACTTGAACCAGCAGAGAGAGAACCAGCAGAGCATGAAGAAACAGAACTAGCAGGGCCTGAAGCAGCAGAGCCTGAACAACTAGCAGAGCATGAAAAACCTAAACCAGCAGAACCTGGGCCTGCAGAACCTGAACCAGCTGAGCCTGAACCCGCAGAACCTAAACTATTAGAGCCTGAACCAGCAGAACCTGAGCCAGTAGAGCCTGCACCAGGAGAGCCTGAACCAGAAGAGCCTGAACTGGTAGAGCCTGAACCAGGAGAGTCTGGACCAGCAGCACCGGAAGAACCTGACCCAGCAGAGCCTGAGCCAGTAGAAGAGCCTGAACCAGCAGAGCCTGAACCAGTAGCGCCGGAACCTTCAGGAGAGTCTGAGCTAGTAGAGCCTGAAACAGAAGTGCCTGAGCCAGTAGAGCCTGCACACGCAGATTCTGAACCAGCAGAGCCTGAAGCAGCAGATCCTGAAATAGCAGAGCCTGGGGAGCCTGAACCAGCAGAGCCTGAACCAGGAGAGTCTGAACCAGCAGCACTGGAAAAATCTGATCCAGCAGAGCCTGAGCCAGTAGAAAAGCCTGAAACAGCAGAGCCTGAAGAACCTAAACCAGCAGAATCTGAACCAGCTGAGCCTGAACCTGCAGAACCTAAACTATTAGAGCCTGAACCAGCAGAGCCCGAGCCAGTAGAGCCTGCACCCGCAGATTCTGAACCAGCAGAGCCTGAAGCAGCAGATCCTGAGATAGCAGAGCCGGGGGAGCCTGAACCAGCAGAGCCTGAACCAGGAGAGCCTGAACCAGAAGAGCCTGAACTGGTAGAGCCTGAACCAGGAGAGTCTGGTCCAGCAGCACCAGAAGAACCTGATCCAGCAGAGCCTGAGCCAGTAGAAGAGCCTGAACCAGCAGAGCCGGAACCTTCAGGAGAGTCTGAGCTAGTAGAGCCTGAAACAGAAGTGCCTGAGCCAGTAGAGCCAGCACACGCAGATTCTGAACCAGCAGAGGCTGAAGCAGCAGATCCTGAAATAGCAGAGCCTGGGGAGCCTGAACCAGCAGAGCCTGAACCAGCAGAACCTGAACCAGTAGAGTCTGAACCAGCAGCACCGGAAAAATCTGATCCAGCAGAGCCTGAGCCAGTAGAAAAGTCTGAAACAGCAGAGCCTGAACCGGTAGAGCCTGAACCAGTAGAGTCTGAACATTCAGGGAAGACAGAACCAGCAGAGCCTGATCCTGCACTGCCTGAACCCACAAAGCCTGAGCCAGCAGAACCTGAACCAGCAGAAAGAGAACCAGCAGAGCATGAAGAAACAGAACTAGCAGGGCCTGAACCAGCAGAGCCTGGAGAGCCTGAACCAGCAGAGCCTGAGCTAGTAGAAGAGCCTGAACCATTAGACCCTGAAGAAGCAGAGACAGAACAACTAGCAGAGCATGAAGAACCTAAACCAGCAGAACCTGGGCCTGCAGAATCTGAACCAGCTGAGTCTGAACCCGCAGAACCTAAACTATTAGAGCCTGAACCAGCAGAGCCTGAGCCAGTAGAGCCTGCACCTGCAGATTCTGAACCAGCAGATCCTGAAATAGCAGAGCCTGGGGAGCCTGAACCAGCAGAGCCTGAACCAGAAGAGCCTGAACTGGTAGAGCCTGAACCAGGAGAATCTGGACCATCAGGAGAGTCTGAGCTAGTGGAGCCTGAAACAGAAGCACCTGAACCAGCAGAGCCTGAGCCAGTAGAGCCTGCACACGCAGATTCTGAACCAGCAGAGCCTGAAGCAGCAGATCCTGAAATAGCAGTGCCTGAACCAGAAGAGCCTGAACCAGCAGAACCTGAACCAGTAGAACCTGAACCAGGAGAGCCTGAACTGGAAGAGCCTGGACCAGGAGAGTCTGGACCAGCAGCACTGGAAGAACCTGATCCAGCAGAGCCAGAACCAGTAGAAGAGCCTGAACCAGCAGAACCTGAACCAGTAGAGCCTGAACCAGGAGAGCCTGAACCAGTAGAGTCTGAACCAGCAGCACCGGAAGAATCTGATCCAGCAGAGCCTGAGCCAGTAGAAAAGCCTGAAACAGCAGAGCCTGAACCGGTAGAGCCTGAACCAGTAAAGTCTGAACATTCAGGGAAGACAGAACCAGCAGAGCCTGATCCTGCACTGCCTGAACCCACAAAGCCTGAGCCAGCAGAACCTGAACCAGCAGAGAGAGAACCAGCAGAGCATGAAGAAACAGAACTAGCAGGGCCTGAACCAGCAGAGCCTGGAGAGCCTGAACCAGCAGAGCCTGAGCTAGTAGAAGAACCTGAACCATTAGAGCCTGAACCATTAGAGCCTGAGGCTACAGAGCCTGAACCAGCAGAGCCTGAAGAAGCAGAGACAGAACAACTAGCAGAGCATGAAGAACCTAAACCAGCAGAACCTGGGCCGGCAGAATCTGAACCAACTGAGCCTGAACCCGCAGAACCTAAACTATTAGAGCCTGAACCAGCAGAGCCTGAGCCAGTAGAGCTTGCACCCGCAGATTCTGAACCAGCAGAGCCTGAAGCAGCAGATCCTGAAATAGCAGAGCCTGGGGAGCCTGAACCAGCAGAGCCTGAAGAAGCAGAGACAGAACAACTAGCAGAGCATGAAGAACCTAAACCAGCAGAACCTGGGCCGGCAGAATCTGAACCAACTGAGCCTGAACCCGCAGAACCTAAACTATTAGAGCCTGAACCAGCAGAGCCTGAGCCAGTAGAGCTTGCACCCGCAGATTCTGAACCAGCAGAGCCTGAAGCAGCAGATCCTGAAATAGCAGAGCCTGGGGAGCCTGAACCAGCAGAGCCTGAACCAGCAGAATCTGTTGAGCCTGAACCAGGAGAGCCTGAACCAGTAGAGCCAGAACCAGCACAGCCTGAGCCAGTAGAGCCTGAACACGAAGATTCTGAACCAGCAGAGCCTGAACCAGCAGATCCTGGGGAGCCTGAACCAGCAGAACCTGAACCAGGAGAGCCTGAACCAGAAGAGCCTGAACTGGTAGATCCTCAACCAGGAGAGTCTGGACCAAGAGCACCGGAAGAACCTGATCCAGCAGAGCCTGAGCCAGTAGAAGAGCCTGAACCAGCAGAGCCAGAACCTTCAGGAGAGTCGGAGCTAGTAGAGCCTGAACCAGCAGAGACTGAACCCACAGTACTTGAACCAGTTGAGCCTGAACCAACAGAGCCTGAGCCAGCAATGCCTAATTCTGCAGAGTCTGAACTAGTAGAGCCTGAAACAGCAGAGACTGAACCAGTCGAGCCTGAACCAACAGAGCCTGAGCCATCAGAGCCTGCACCCGCAGATTCTGAACCAGCAGAGCCTGAACCAGAAGAGCCTGAGCCAGCAATGACTAATTCTGCAGAGTCTGAACCAGCAGAGCCTGAACTAGCAGAGCCTGAACCAGCAAAGCCGGAACCATCAGATAATGACCCGGCAGAGCCTGATCCAGTAGAGCCTGAACCTTCAGGGGAGCCTGAACCAATAGAGCCTGGGGAGCCTGAACCTCCACGGGAGCCTGAACAACCTAAGGAAAAACCTAGGAAGAAGAAGAAATGTCATAAGAAACATAAGAATTAACATAAAATTCAGTTATTGTCCAATGAAACTCAGACCTGTGCCCAAACCCCCCAAAAATATATACAATGTAAAATCTTCCAAACATTTATTTGTCCAGACTTCCATTGTGTTCTGAGGCCATGGTAAGAGGCAGCTAAATAGACTGTAGTTGATGTGTTGTGAGATGAGAGTTCCACTCTTCTAATACAGTTTGAAACAATATACAGCAGAGGTGTCAAACTCATTCCACAGAGGCCCTAGAGTCTGCAGGTTAGACAACCAGTGGAGGGGAGCTCCTTACTAATTATTGACCTTATTTTATCAATTAAGTACAAGGGAGGAGCAAAAACCCGCAGACAGTCGGCCGTCCGTGGAACCAGTTTGACACGTGATACAGTATATCTGGTTCTTCTTTATGTACATTACAATTACGGTTGGCTCTCTTCTTCAATATTACATGTACATTTCACCTTAATAACATTTGAAATAAAGATTAAACCAATACATTTATCTGGTCTTCCTTCATGTACATCTTCATCAACTGAACCGACTAGGCTAGAGCGAGAGCTAGAGTTGCTTGGGTGAGAGCGTGAGAAGCAACCAGTAAGTTCCCCCTCTGCTGGAAGCAACACTGTCATTCCAATACACAGTCTGATGTTTTGAGTACAATTGCAATTGCATGTTTAATAGAGAAGACAAATTTGACACTATCTTGCAGTTGAAAAGGTGATGGTTACTGGTAAATTAACACATCTGCCCTTGGGACTCTTTGATGATTTGTTTCCCACTCAAAGAATATTGCAACTTCTAACTCATAACTAAACCCACAGTCAGTAACTCCTAGAGGGTTAAATGTAACAGTACTACTGGAAATAGCACTTTAAATTAATGTTGTCTTCAAGATGAGCAGATGATCTCCCTCTTGAAATGTACAGTTGAAGTCGGAAGTTTACATACACTTAGGTTGGAGTCATTAAAAGTCATTTTTCAACCACTCCACACATTTCTTGTTAACAAACTATAGTTCTGGCAAGTCGGTTAGGACATCTACTTTGTGCATGACACAAGTAATTTTTCCAACAATTGTTTACAGACAGATTATTTCACTTATAATTCACTGTATCACAATTCCAGGGGGTCAGAAGTTTACATACACTAAGTTGACTGTGCCTTTAAACAGCTTGGAAAATTCCAGAAAATGATGTCATGGCTTTAGAAGCTTCTGTTAGGCTAATTGACATCATTTGTCAATTGGAGGTGTACCTTTGGATGTATTTCAAGACCTACCTTCAAACTCAGTGCCTCTTTGCTTGATATCATGGGAAAATAAAAATAAATCAGCCAAGATTGTAGACCTACACAAGTCTGGATCATCCTGGGGAGCAATTTCCAAATGCCTGAAAGTACCACGTTCATCTGTACAAACAATAGTATGCATATTTAAACACCATGGGACCATGCAGCCGTCATACCGCTCAAGAAGGAGACGCATTCTGCCTCCTAGAGATGAAAGAACTTTGGTGCGAAAAGTGCAAATCAATCCCAGAACAACAACAAAAGGACCTTGTGAAGATGCTGGAGGAAACAGGTACAAAAGTATCTATATCCACAGTAAAACGAGTCCTATATCGACATAACCTGAAAGGTCACTTAGCAAGGAAGAAGCCACTGCTCCAAAACCGCAATAAAAAAGCCAGTCTATGGTTTGCAACTGCACATGGGGACAAAGATCGTACTTTTTGGAGAAATGTCCTCTGGTCTGATGAAACAAAAATATAACTGTTTGGCCATAATTACCATTGTTAGTTATGGTTGGAGGAAAAGGGGGAAGTTTGCAAGCCGAAGAACACCATCCCCACCGTGAAGCACAGGGGTCGCAGCATCATGTTGTGGGGGTGCTTTGTTGCTGGAGGGACTGGTGCACTTCACAAAATAGATGGCATCATGAGGCAGGGAAAATTATGTGGATATATTGAAGCAACATCTCAAGGCATCCGTCAGAAAGTTAAAGCTTGGTCGCAAATGGGTCTTCCAAATGGACAATGACCCCAAGTATACTTCCAAAGTTGTGGCAAAATGGCTTAAGGACAACAAAGTCAAGGTATAGGAGTGGCCATCACAAAGCCCTGAATCCTATAGTACATTTGTGGGTAGAACTGAAAAAGCTTGTGCGAGCAAGGAGGCCTACAAACCTGATTCGGTTACACAGTTTTGTTAGGAGGAATAGGCCAAAAATCACCCAACTTAGTGTGGGATGCTTGTGGAAGGCTGCACGGAATATTTGACCCAAGTTAAACAATTTAAAGGCAAAGCTACCAAATGCTAATTGAGTGCATGTAAACTTCTGACCCACTGGGAATGTGATGAAAGAAATAAAAGCTGAAATAAATCACTCTCTACTATTATTCTGACATTTCACATTCTTAAAATAAAGTGGTGATCCTAACTGACCTAAAAGGGGATATTTACCAGGATTAAAGGTCAGGAATTGTGAAAAACTGAGTTTAAATGTATTTGGCTAAGGTGTATGTAAACTTCCGACTTCAACTGTATCTATTCAAAGATTTGGGGTTTATAATCGCTTTCTGTGTTGAAACAGAAAATGAGTATAAATAAGTCAAACAGCAAGTTTCTAAAAGTTTCTCTTGAAAGGTAAGTCAAAAACAACTAGATATGTCCAGCAGACACACAGATATTATTAATTGTAATGCATACATTATGATCCATAAGAAAATAGCCGATGCATTAATCAGGTACTGCATAACAGGATTTTCTGAGTGCTCTTGAGAATGGAATATGAAAAAACAACTCAGACACATGCCTACATGATGAAGTCAGGTAAGAGCTTTAGGCATACAGTGCAGATAAAGGGTGTATTGTTCTGTCACATAGGTCATCAGACCACACAGGTGACTTCTCTGTCTGGTCTAACATGGGCTGGCTGGGCTGGGTCAAAGTTTCTACAAACAATGAGTTGGCCTTTATCCTCCTTTTATGGTGTAGGAAAATGTAGAGTAGTTATTTTCTAGCGTTGTGAATGGAATCTCAAATGCATTCTTCCTTTTTTTGATTATGGACCATACAGTGGCTCTATAGACGGTAGATAATAGACAGTGCACTATAATAGTATTTATGACAGTGTAAAGCTCACCACGATTACCAGCCTTTTTTCCCTTGATCTCATCATCAAGCCTTAGAAAGGACATTTTAATTATTTGGTGTAGCAAATGTTTCTGTAATGATGAAGGAATGAATCCAAAGTAAAAATGTCCAACAACTCTCTCATCATCATCATCCTCATCTTTTGGTAAACATTTTTCAAATCTATATTAACTTATCATGGGGTACAGTATCATGGGATGGGATGTATTAGTGTGTGTGGATGTTCATGTGTGACTTAAGGCAGAACGGGGAAGGTAAAGGATGCAAATTCCTTCTACTGTAGTATCTTTATGGAAATTTGTGAGCCACAAAGACGGTTCCATAAACTTGATCATTTTTAACCTCTCCTACCAATCGGGGGATAAGAATACTACACAACACCTTTACAGGTAAGGAAATATCATCAATTTATTGTTTTATCATGAACAAATTACTGTTGAGAATATTTGAACAACTCTCAGGTCAATTTCAATTCTGTGATTATTCGGCTTCAGAGGAGGGATATGTTTTTATTTTTTAAAGTAGCTAAAACAATTCTCACAATGTGAGTTTAGCTATTGCATTCCATGGGTTTTAAGTTTAGTATGTAGTCATTGTTTTACAGTAAAGGAGTTTAGTATGTAATCATTGTTTTTACAGTAAAGGAGTTTAGTATGTAGTCATTGTTTTACAGTAAAGGAGTTTAGTATGTAGTCATTGTTTTACAGTAAAGGAGTTTAGTATGTAGTCATTGTTTTACAGTAAATGAGTTTAGTATGTAGTCATTGTTTTACAGTAAGGAGTTTAGTATGAAGTCATTGTTTTACAGTAAAGGAGTTTAGTATGAAGTCATTGTTTTACAGTAAAGGAGTTTAGTATGAAGTCATTGTTTTACAGTAAAGGAGTTTAGTATGTAGTCATAATTATACAGTAAAGGAGTTTAGTATGTAGTCTTTGTTTTACAGTAAAGGAGTTTAGTATGTAGTCTTTGTTTTACAGTAAAGGAGTTTAGTATGTAGTCATTATTATACAGTAAAGGAGTTTAGTATGTAGTCTTTGTTTTACAGTAAAGGAGTTTAGTATGTAGTCATTGTTTTACAGTAAAGGAGTTTAGTATGTAGTCATTAATATACAGTAAAGGAGATTAGTATGTAGTCTTTGTTTTACAGTAAAGGAGTTTAGTATGTAGTCTTTGTTTTACAGTAAAGGAGTTTAGAATGTAGTCATTGTTTTACAGTAAAGTAGTTTAGTATGTAGTCATTGTTATACAATAAAATAGATGAGTGTATTTCCATATCCACTCTTTCTTTTCCCCAGACTGGCTTCATTGGGAATACTACAACCATGGGCTTCCCTCTATGCCTATGTCTTCTCTCTTTGTAAGTAAGAGTTATCTGCTTGAATACTCTTGTTTTTGCCACATGGAGTTCGCCATAAAAAGGCAAATGACATTATCATAATATTAATGTAGGTTGATAGAAGATTGATTTTATGTCTCTTCACTTTCAGGATTTTCACAACTGCTTGTGGTTCAGGTTTTAGTGACGACACAGCGCTTCATGAAAACTCTTATGAGGAAAAGTGGATGGCATCTATACCTGATGACCAACTCCTTTCAGCTGTTACTATTCCCGGAACTCATGAGAGCCTAACTCTGTATGGTGGACCTCTTATACAGTGTCAGGCTTGGACCTTGGAGAACCAGCTGAAAGCAGGATTGCGGTACTTTGATTTCCGTATAGAGGCCAGTATTTTCCACAACACCCTTGATGTCATGGATGGGCATATAAAACATACCAAGTTCCATGACGTGCTAAACATTCTGTGGGAGTTCTTGAGCAAACATGACAGTGAGACTGTACTTTTGAGAGTGACACTGCAAGGGATGAGTATCTGGAATGCTAGAGAATCTATCAAGGATTTGATTAAGAAATCCAAAGATAATGTATGGACAAAGACGTTGGTCCCCCACATGCGAGACGCGAGAAGGAAGATCGTCTTTGTGCAGAGTACCAATTTCAATGTCGGAACCCTTAACCATAACACTTTCGTCACTTACGATGGATGGTTCAAAAACATTGAAAACAAGATGAAAACGATCACAAAACATCTGAAAGAAGCTCAAAAGAATTGTGCTCATACAATTTCCTTGACTGACACATCCGCCACAGGCTTTTTCATAGGCCCTAAAACTGTGGCCAGAGTGGTTAATGATCAGCTCAATAAGCTCTTAGGTAAACTAAAGACAGGCTCTGATAAACCAAACTGCTTGGGGGTAATCAGCATGGACTTCCCCAGTCCAGACCTCATCCAGAACATCATTGAGATAAATAGGCAACAAGGAAGAGGTTCATCTGAACGCCTAGTAGAGCCTGAACCAGAGCCTGAACCAGAGCGTGAACCAGCAGAGCTTGAACCAGCAGAGCATGAAGAACCTGAACCATCAGAGACTGAACCAGCAGAGCCTGTAGAACCTGAACCAACACAACCCGAGCCAATAGAAGAGCCTGAACCAGAACCGGAACCAGCAGAGCCTGAACCAGCAGAGCATGACAAACCTGAACCAGCAGAGCCTGAGCCAGGAGAGCCTGAGCCAGTAGAAGAGCCTGAAACAGCAGAGCCTGAACCAGTAGAAGAACCTGAACCAGCAGAGCCTGAACCAGCAGAGCCTGTACTTGCAGAACCTGAACCAGCAGAGCCTGAGCCAGTAGAGCCTGAGCCTGACCCTGCAGAGCTTGGACCAGCAGAGCCTGAACCAGCAGAGCCTGAACCAGCAGAGCCTGAGCCCGCAGAGCCTGAACCTGCAGAGCTTGGACCAGCAGAGCCTGAACCTGCAGAGCTTGGAGAATCTGAACAAAGAGAGCCTGAACCAGCAGAGCCTGAACCAGCAGAGCCTGAAGAACCTGAACCAGCAGAGCTTGAGCCAGGAGAAGAGCCTGTACCAGTAGATGCTGAACCTTTAGGGGAGCCTGAACAAGCAGAGCCTGAGCCAGTAGGGCCTGAACCAGCAGAGCCTGAACTCGCAGAACCTGAACCAGCAGAGCCTGAGCCAGTAGAGCCTGAGCCCACAGAGCCTGAATCTGCAGAGCTTGGACCAGCAGAGCCTGAACCAGCAGAGCTTGAAGAATCTGAACAAAGAGAGCCTGAACCAGCAGAGCCTGAACCAGCAGAGCCTGAAGAACCTGAACCAGCAGAGCTTGAGCCAGGAGAAGAGCATGAACCAGCAGAGCCTGTACCAGTAGAGTCTGAACCTTTAGGGGAGCCTGAACCAGTAGAGCCTGAACCAGTAGAGCCTGAACCAGCAGAGTCTGTACCAGTAGATTCTGAACCTTCAGGGGAGCCTGAACCAGTAGCGCCTGTACCAGCAGAGCCTGAACCAGCAGAGCATGAAGAACCTGAACCAGGAGAACCTGAACCAGCAGAGCCTGAACCAGCAGAGCCTGAGCCAGTAGAAGAGCATGAACCAGCAGAGCCTGTACCAGTAGATTCGGAACCTTCAGGGGAGCCTGAACCAGTAGAGCCTGAACCAGCAGAGCCTGAGCCAGTAGAGCCTGAACCAGCAGAGCCTGAGCCTGCAGAGCCTGAACCTGTAGAGCTTGGACCAGCAGAGCCTGAACCAGGAGAGCCTGAACCAGGAGAGCCTGAGCCACCAGAGCCTAAACCTTCAGAGCTTGGACTAGCAGAACCACAACCAGCAGAGCATGAAGAACCTGAACCAGCAGAGCCTGAACCCGCAGAACCTGAACCCGCAGAACCTGAACCCGCACAGCCTGAACCAGCAGAGCATGAAGAACCTGAACCAGGAGAACCTGAACCAGCAGAGCCTGAACCAGCAGAGCCTGAGCCAGTAGAAGAGCCTGTACCAGTAGATTCGGAACCTTCAGGGGAGCCTGAACCAGTAGAGCCTGAGCCAGTAGAGCCTGAACCAGCAGAGCCTGAGCCTGCAGAGCCTGAACCTGTAGAGCTTGGACCAGCAGAGCCTGGACCAGAAGAACCTGAACCAGGAGAGCCTGAGCCACCAGAGCCTGAACCTTCAGAGCTTGGACTAGCAGAACCACAACCAGCAGAGCATGAAGAACCTGAACCAGCAGAGCCTGAACCCGCAGAACCTGAACCAGTACAGCCTGAACCAGCAGAGCCTGAACCAGCAGAGCCTGAGCCACCAGAGCCTGAACCTTCAGAGCTTGGACTAGCAGAACCACAACCAGCAGAGCATGAAGAACCTGAACCAGCAGAGCCTGAACCCGCAGAACCTGAACCAGTACAACCTGAACCAGCAGAGCCTGAGCCAGCAGAGCCTGAATCAGTAGAGCCTGAGCCAGTAGAGCCTGCACCTGCAGATTCTGAACCAGTAAAGACTGAACCAGCAGAACCTGAGCCTAATGCCGCATTGCCTGAACCGGCAGAGCCTGATCCAGTAGCACCTGAACCAATAGAGCATGGGGAGCCTGAACCTCCACGGGAGCCTGAACAACCTAAGGAAAAACCTAGGAAGAAGAAGAAATGTCATAAGAAACATAAGACTAACATATAATTGTATTAACATACAATTAAGTTATTGTCCAATGAAACTCAGACCTGTGCCCAAACCCCCCAAAAATATATACAAATGTAAAATCTTCCAAACATTTATTTGTCCAGACTTCCATTGTGTTCTGAGGCCATGGTAAGAGGCAGCTAAATAGACTGTAGTTGATGTGTTGTGAGATGAGAGTTCCACTCTTCTAATACAGTTTGAAACAATATACAGCAGAGGTGTCAAACTCATTCCACAGAGGGCCTAGAGTATGCAGGTTAGACAACCAGTGGAGGGGAGTTCCTTACTAATTATTGACCTTATTTTATCAATTAAGTACAAGGGAGGAGCAAAAACCCGCAGACAGTCGGCCGTCCGTGGAACCAGTTTGACACGTGATACAGTACATCTGGTTCTTCTTTATGTACATTACAATTACGGTTGGCTCTCTTCTTCAATATTACATGTACATTTCACCTTAATAACATTTGAAATAAAGATTAAACCAATACATTTATCTGGTCTTCCTTCATGTACATCTTCATCAACTGAACCGACTAGGCTAGAGCGAGAGCTAGAGTTGCTTGAGTGAGAGCGTGAGAAGCAACCAGTAAGTTCCCCCTCTGCTGGAAGCAACACTGTCATTCCAATACACAGTCTGATGTTTTGAGTACAATTGCAATTGCATGTTTAATAGAGAAGACAAATTTGACACTACCTTGCAGTTGAAAACGTGATGGTTACTGGTAACTTACTGCTTACTTGGCACTATTTGATGATTTGTTTCCCACCCAAAGAATATTGCAACTTCTAACTCATAACTAAACCCACAGTCAGTAACTCCTAGAGGGTTAAATGTAATGGTTCTACTGGAAATAAAACTTTACATTAATGTAGTCTTCAAAATGACCAGATCCTCCCTCTTGAAATGTATCTAAATCAAATCAAATCAAATCAAATTTTATTTGTCACATACACATGGTTAGCAGATGTTAATGCGAGTGTAGCGAAATGCTTGTGCTTCTAGTTCCGACAATGCAGTAATAACAAGTAATCTAACTAACAATTCCAAACTACTGTCTTGTACACAGTGTAAGGGGATAAAGAATATGTACATAAGGATATATGAATGAGTGATGGTACAGAGCAGCATAGGCAAGATACAGTAGATGGTATCGGGTACAGTATGTACAAATGAGATGAGTATGTAAACAAAGTGGCATAGTATAGTATAAAGTGGCTAGTGATACATGTATTACATAAGGATACCGTCGATGATATAGAGTACAAAGTGGCATAGTATAGTATAAAGTGGCTAGTGATACATGTATTACATAAGGATACCGTCGATGATATAGAGTACAGTATATACGTATGCGTATGAGATGAATAATGTAGGGTAAGTAACATTTATATAAGGTAGCATTGTTTAAAGTGGCTAGTGATATATTTACATCATTTCCCATCAATTCCCATTATTAAAGTGGCTGGAGTTGAGTCAGTGTCAGTGTGTTGGCAGCAGCCACTCAGTGTTAGTGGTGGCTGTTTAACAGTCTGATGGCCTTGAGATAGAAGCTGTTTTTCAGTCTCTCGGTCCCAGCTTTGATGCACCTGTACTGACCTCGCCTTCTGGATGATAGCGGGGTGAACAGGCAGTGGCTCGGGTGGTTGATGTCCTTGATGATCTTTATGGCCTTCCTGTGACATCGGGTGGTGTAGGTGTCCTGGAGGGCAGGTAGTTTGCCCCCGGTGATGCGTTGTGCAGACCTCACTACCCTCTGGAGAGCCTTACGGTTGAGGGCGGTGCAGTTGCCATACCAGGCGGTGATACAGCCCGCCAGGATGCTCTCGATTGTGCATCTGTAGAAGTTTGTGAGTGCTTTTGGTGACAAGCCGAATTTCTTCAGCCTCCTGAGGTTGAAGAGGCGCTGCTGCGCCTTCTTCACGATGCTGTCTGTGTGAGTGGACCAATTCAGTTTGTCTGTGATGTGTATGCCGAGGAACTTAAAACTTGCTACCCTCTCCACTACTGTTCCATCGATGTGGATAGGGGGGTGTTCCCTCTGCTGTTTCCTGAAGTCCACAATCATCTCCTTAGTTTTGTTGAGTGTGAGGTTGTTTTCCTGACACCACACTCCGAGGGCCCTCACCTCCTCCCTGTAGGCCGTCTCATCGTTGTTGGTAATCAAGCCTACCACTGTTGTGTCGTCCGCAAACTTGATGATTGAGTTGGAGGCGTGCGTGGCCACGCAGTCGTGGGTGAACAGGGAGTACAGGAGAGGGCTCAGAACGCAACCTTGTGGGGCCCCAGTGTTGAGGATCAGCGGGGAGGAGATGTTGTTGCCTACCCTCACCACCTGGGGGCGGCCCGTCAGGAAGTCCAGTACCCAGTTGCACAGGGCGGGGTCGAGACCCAGGGTCTCGAGCTTGATGACGAGCTTGGAGGGTACTATGGTGTTGAATGCCGAGCTGTAGTCGATGAACAGCATTCTCACATAGGTATTCCTCTTGTCCAGATGGGTTAGGGCAGTGTGCAGTGTGGTTGAGATTGCATCGTCTGTGGACCTATTTGGGCGGTAAGCAAATTGGAGTGGGTCTAGGGTGTCAGGTAGGGTGGAGGTGATATGGTCCTTGACTAGTCTCTCAAAGCACTTCATGATGACGGATGTGAGTGCTACGGGGCGGTAGTCATTTAGCTCAGTTACCTTAGCTTTCTTGGGAACAGGAACAATGGTGGCCCTCTTGAAGCATGTGGGAACAGCAGACTGGTATAGGGATTGATTGAATATGTCCGTAAACACACCGGCCAGCTGGTCTGCGCATGCTCTGAGGGCGCGGCTGGGGATGCCATCTGGGCCTGCAGCCTTGCGAGGGTTAACACGTTTAAATGTCTTACTCACCTCGGCTGCAGTGAAGGAGAGACCGCATGTTTTCGTTGCAGGCCGTGTCAGTGGCACTGTATTGTCCTCAAAGCGGGCAAAAAAGTTATTTAGTCTGCCTGGGAGCAAGACATCCTGGTCCGTGACTGGGCTGGGTTTCTTCCTGTAGTCCGTGATTGACTGTAGACCCTGCCACATGCCTCTTGTGTCTGAGCCGTTGAATTGAGATTCTACTTTGTCTCTGTACTGGCGCTTAGCTTGTTTGATAGCCTTGCGGAGGGAATAGCTGCACTGTTTGTATTCGGTCATGTTACCAGACACCTTGCCCTGATTAAAAGCAGTGGTTCGCGCTTTCAGTTTCACACGAATGCTGCCATCAATCCACGGTTTCTGGTTAGGGAATGTTTTAATCGTTGCTATGGGAACGACATCTTCAACGCACGTTCTAATGAACTCGCACACCGAATCAGCGTATTCGTCAATGTTGTTATCTGACGCAATACGAAACATCTCCCAGTCCACGTGATGGAAGCAGTCTTGGAGTGTGGAGTCAGCTTGGTCGGACCAGCGTTGGACAGACCTCAGCGTGGGAGCCTCTTGTTTTAGTTTCTGTCTGTAGGCAGGGATCAACAAAATGGAGTCGTGGTCAGCTTTTCCGAAAGGGGGGCGGGGCAGGGCCTTATATGCGTCGCGGAAGTTAGAGTAACAATGGTCCAAGGTCTTTCCTCCCCTGGTTGCGCAATCGATATGCTGATAAAATTTGGGGAGTCTTGTTTTCAGATTAGCCTTGTTAAAATCCCCAGCTACAATGAATGCAGCCTCCGGATAAATTGTTTCCAGTTTGCAGAGAGTTAAATAAAGTTCGTTCAGAGCCATCGATGTGTCTGCTTGGGGGGGGATATATACGGCTGTGATTATGATCGAAGAGAATTCTCTTGGTAGATAATGCGGTCTACATTTGATTGTGAGGAATTCTAAATCAGGTGAACAGAAGGATTTGAGTTCCTGTATGTTTCTTTCATCGCACCATGTCACGTTAGTCATAAGGCATACGCCCCCGCCCCTCTTTTTACCAGAAAGATGTTTTTTCCTGTCTGCGCGATGCGTGGAGAAACCTGTTGGCTGCACCGCTTCGGATTGCGTCTCTCCAGTAAGCCACGTTTCCGTGAAGCAAAGAACGTTACAGTCTCTGATGTCCCTCTGGAATGCTACCCTTGCTCGGATTTCATCAACCTTGTTGTCAAGAGACTGGACATTGGCAAGAAGAATGCTAGGGAGTGGTGCGCGCTGTGCCCGTCTCCGGAGTCTGACCAGTAGACCGCCTCGTTTCCCTCTCTTTCGGAGTCGTTTTTTTGGGTCGCTGCATAGGATCCACTCCTTTGTCCTGTTTGTAAGGCAGAACACAGGATCCGCGTCGCGAAAAACATATTCTTGGTCGTACTGATGGTGAGTTGATGCTGATCTTATATTCAGTAGTTCTTCTCGACTGTATGTAATGAAACCTAAGATGACCTGGGGTACTAATGTAAGAAATAACACGTAAAAAAACAAAAAACTGCATAGTTTCCTAGGAACGCGAAGCGAGGCGGCCATCTCTGTCGGCGCCGGAAGTCAAAGATTTGGGGTTTATCATCGTTTTCTGCGACGAAACAGGAAATAAGTTTTAAAAAAGGTCATACAGCAGAGTTTCTAAAAGTTTCTCTTGAAAGGTAAGTCAAAAACAACTAGATATGTCCAGCAGACACACAGATATTATTAATTGTAATGCATACATTATGATCCATAAGAAAATAGCCGATGCATTAATCAGGTACTGCATAACAGGATTTTCTGAGTGCTCTTGAGAATGGAATATGAAAAAACAACTCAGACACATGCCTACATGATGAAGTCAGGTAAGAGCTTTAGGCATACAGTGCAGATAAAGGGTGTATTGTTCTGTCACATAGGTCATCAGACCACACAGGTGACTTCTCTGTCTGGTCTAACATGGGCTGGCTGGGCTGGGTCAAAGTTTCTACAAACAATGAGTTGGCCTTTATCCTCCTTTTATGGTGTAGGAAAATGTAGAGTAGTTATTTTCCAGCGTTGTGAATGGAATCTCAAATGCATTCTTCCTTTTTTTGATTATGGACCATACAGTGGCTCTATAGACGGTAGATAATAGACAGTGCACTATAATAGTATTTATGACAGTGTAAAGCTCACCACGATTACCAGCCTTTTTTCCCCTTGATGTCATCGTCAACCCTTAGAAAAGAAGTTCCATCCACTGGCCGAAATCAATACAGAAAATAATAAGAAACTGCTGACTCACTAGGAACTATATGATGTGGCTCAAAACATGTTATTAAAATACATACAAATGTTTTAGGGTACAATCCTAGGCCATATTTTGTCTTTCTTTTCTTGTTAACTAGATTTTCTTTGTTATTCTTTGTTAGCTAGCTAGCTACTTCCAGGAGAGTCCCTAGCAACTGGTAAGCAATTCAGCTAGCTAAGATGTACAATTTTATGAAAAATTGTTACTTTTTCCAAAGCCTGTCTTCTTTGTTTGTTGCTTGTTTTGTCTCCAATTCAGTCTTGCAGTTTTCTTTTGCTTTTTTCTCAATGTACTTCACTCTAAAAACCATTGTAAATTTCAATATTTGTAGCTCATTTTTTTTCAGCAGCTGCTGCTCATTTTGGAATCGAGACTACACAAACATTGTATTCAGTAGGCTAGGCAGTAGCTATAATAGCTCATAGGAGCAATGATTTCAGCCAGAGACTATCATACCATGGTCTATCAGTTGATAATAATATAGTTGCACTTGAAACTTGTTTGTAAAAGGTTTTGAAAAAAAAACTGTTTAGTTAGCTGGTCAATCACTGAATTGGTTTACCGAGTGGCGCAGCGGTCTAAGGTACTGCATCTCCGCGTCACTATAGTAACTGGTTCGAATCCAGGCTGTATGACATCTGGCCGTGATTTAAAGTTCCATATAGCGGGGACCGGGTTTGGCCGAACTAGGGCGTCATATAAATTGACTTCACCTAGTTAATTTTTTATGATCAACTGCTGTTGGCCTGTTTCGTTACCTCAAGAAAGGAAGACGGGAAAACCCCTCTATTTCCTCCAGTGGAGTTGAAGCGTGTGACGTCATAGGGGGAGATATTTGCGTGGTGGCGGACTGTCGGTACTGACATTGCTCACAGAGAGAGAGAGACATTTCACATGGATAGCAGCACGAACATTACATTCAATCGCGAAACTGTTGGGCTATGAAATACTGGTAAGTAACTACATTTGACGGGCTAACTTTGTTTCTTATTTGGTAACGTGTTGACTGATTACGGTGTCAAAAGTTCAGGTTAGACTATAATGTTAAGGTTTTCCGAAACGGACTAAATTGCGGAACAAATCAAAGAAGGATAACTCGGGTTGATACTCATAGGCTACATTTAACATCTCGCCGACTAAAATTTCTGGGAATGAACACCAGGCAATTTAATTAATTTCCTTTAAATACTCGAGTGGTCGACAATATACATTTAGGCTATTGATACAGTAAACCAACGGGTCATTCCTAGGCCTACTGTACGTTGCCTTTTGGACCTCATAACTTTAGGTGGGGAAAAATGACGTTTCACTTTCAGAAAAACATATTGGTCATTTAAATCTCCTGTTAGGAAAACACATGACTACTCAATAAATAATGTTATCCATTGAACAGGAGTGTAGCCTATTAGTCGCTATTAGGTAGCCTAGTGGTTAGAGCGGTGGGCCACTAACCGAAAGGTTGGTTGCTCAAGTCCCCGAGCTGACAAGCTGTCGTTCTGCCCCTGAACAAGGCAGTTAACCCACTGTTCCTAGACCGTCATTGACTTGCCTAGTTAAATAGCACAAGATGAACAACACATATAACTTTTATTTTCTGCACTGTAGGTCTGCTGTAAAGTCACAGTAAAGTAACTTGAGTAAAGGAATATAATAGATAATAGACAATAGACAATATACACATTTTTGTCTCAGAGCTTTTCTTATTATTCTGTATGTAAATCCAAGACACCGCATATACGATAGGTTTCGTATGGTACTGTATGTATTCATTTTGTCGATGTCCATCACCCATTCTGTATGATATGCTACGAATTACAATTCGTATTATATGTTACGAATTTTCCAAACGTACAATATGTTACGAATTTTCCAGACGTTATCATTTTGAAAACGTATGACATGTTACGAATACTAGCTAACGTTAGGGTTCAGTTTAGGAGTTAGATGGTTTAAGGTCATGGGTAGGGTTAGCTAACATGTAGTTAAAGAGTTGCTATTTAACTACAATATCAAAGTTGTCCGTGATGAGATTCAAACGCGCAACCTTTGGGTTGCTAAATGTTTGCGTTATACGCCCGCTTATCCACCCCAACCCTTTTGTCTTAAGTAGCCATCTGTTTTACAGTATGTAACCATACCAAACATAAAATATCATAATATTTGAGTGTCCCTGATTTACATTTACTACGCTACATCTAGTCTATGAGACCATGCTGTTAGGTCGCATTCGATGATACCGACAGACAGGAGCACTTGTCATCAAGAGTTAAAAAAGGTACAGATGTAGAATCTTAATTTGAGCCAGTATGCTACAGCAGGAAAATAATCCTGCAGCAACAGTACATTTGAATTTTTATGTGGATTGTAATTAATGGGCATTTTTTGTTGGGGTTGATCCACTTTTCGTAAGGACAAATCAATTCGGAAATTTCAAAGTGGAAATTACAAACTTCAGAAACCTTTTTAAATCTCCAATACACTACAAGTGTAAAATGTCCTACATTGCAGGAAAGTTCTCCTGCAATAGGGTGGTCAAATTAAGACTAGTAGCCTAGTGTTGGATTAGTAACCGAAAGGTTGCAAGTTCAAATCCCCGAGCTGACAAGGTACAATCTGTCGTTCTGCCCCTGAACAGGCAGTTAACCCACTGTTCCTAGGCCGTCATTGAAAATAAGAATTTGTTCTTAACTGACTTGCCTAGTTAAATAAAGGTAAAATAAAAATTATCCTGATCATTTTTTTATTTAACAGGGCAAGTCAGTTAAGAACAAATTCAAAAAACCTTTTGGTTACTAGTCCAACGCTCTAACCACTAGACAACCTGCTGGTTACTAGTCCAACGCTCAAACCACTAGACAACCTGCTGGTTACTAGTCCAACGCTCTAACCACTAGACAACCTGCTGGTTACAAGTCCAATGCTCTAACCACTAGGCTACCTGCTGGTTACTAGTCCAAGGGTTCCCCAATAGGTGGCGCATGGCTGATTTTATGTTTTGTTGTTGGACATAAACAACTGTAAAATCACTAGGATATTAGCTCAAAGAGGAAATCCCACACATATATATAGAAATGCATATGTGATCATATCCCAATATAATCAAGTTTTAAATTGATTATGTTTTTGTCAAATACTGTATCTGTTTGGGATTCTTGCGGTCATTTTGCAGTGTACAATATACTTGTATCTATGTCACAGCCCCCGACCATCTGCTTAAGAAAGAATCGTCCCACGGCTGAATATATATGTTTGTTTTATTCCATGTGTAACTCTGTGTTGTTTGTGTCGCACTGCTTTGCTTTATCTTGGCCAGGTCGCAGTTGTAAATGAGAACTTGTTCTCAACTAGCCTACCTGGTTAAATAAAGTAGAAATAATAAATAAATAAATAATTAATGTAATTGGCGACCCCTGGCCTAAGGGCTGTTAAACTAGTGGTCCTCTTTGTTAGTGTTTTTACTGATTTACGTTCTGTTTATGAATAATTAAGTGATTAAAATGCAATTCCGTGACTGTACTCAGCTGTACTCTACACTGTACTCTACACTGTACTCTACTGTACTCTACACTGTACTCTACACTGTACTCTACACTGCACTCTACACTGTACTCTACACTGAACTCTACTGTACTCTACTGTACTCTACTGTACTCTACACTGAACTCTACTGTACTCTATACTGAACTCTACACTGCACTCTACACTGTACTCTACACTGAACTCTACTGTACTCTACTGTACTCAACACTGTACTCTACTGTACTCTACTGTACTCTACACTGAACTCTACTGTACTCTATACTGAACTCTACACTGCACTCTACACTGTACTCTACACTGAACTCTACTGTACTCTATACTGAACTCTACACTGCACTCTACACTGTACTCTACACTGAACTCTACTGTACTCTACTGTACTCTACTGTACTCTACTGTACTCAACACTGTACTCTACTGTACTCTACTGTACTCTACACTGAACTCTACTGTACTCTACTGTACTCAACACTGAACTCTACTGTACTCTACTGTACTCTACACTGAACTCTACTGTACTCTACTGTACTCTATACTGAACTCTACTGTACTCTATACTGAACTCTACTGTACTCTATACTGAACTCTACTGTACTCTACTGTACTCAACACTGAACTCTACTGTACTCTACTGTACTCAACACTGTACTCTACTGTACTCTACTGTACTCTACACTGAACTCTACTGTACTCTATACTGAACTCTACACTGTACTCTACACTGAACTCTACTGTACTCTACTGTACTCTACACTGAACTCTACTGTACTCTACTGTACTCTACACTGTATTCTACTGTACTCTACTGTACTCTACACTGAACTCTACTGTACTCTACTGTACTCAACACTGTACTCTACTGTACTCTACTGTACTCTACACTGAACTCTACTGTACTCTATACTGAACTCTACACTGCACTCTACACTGTACTCTACACTGAACTCTACTGTACTCTATACTGAACTCTACACTGTACTCTACACTGAACTCTACTGTACTCTACACTGCACTCTACACTGTACTCTACACTGAACTCTACTGTACTCTACTGTACTCAACACTGTACTCTACTGTACTCTACACTGAACTCTACTGTACTCTACTGTACTCTACACTGAACTCTACACTGTACTCTACACTGTACTCTACTGTACTCTACACTGAACTCTACTGTACTCTACTGTACTCAACACTGTACTCTACTGTACTCTACTGTACTCAACACTGTACTCTACTGTACTCTACTGTACTCTACTGTACTCTACACTGAACTCGACTGTACTCTACTGTACTCTACTGTACTCTACACTGAACTCTACTGTACTCTACACTGAACTCTACTGTACTCTACTGTACTCTACTGTACTCTACTGTACTCTACACTGAACTCTACTGTACTCTACACTGAACTCGACTGTACTCTACATGGGAATCTACTTTACTATACTGTTCTGTACTCTACAGTACTGTTCTGTTCTGTACTGTACTGTTCTGTTCTGTTCTGCACTACTCTACTGTACTGTTCTCTACTGTACTCTACTGTACTGTACTGTACTCTACTCTAATCTACTTGACTGTACTGTATTCTACTGTTCTGTACTCTCCTGTACTGTTATGTACTCTACAGAGCTTTACTGTGCTGTACTTTGATGTCTAAACTTGTGAAACATAGATATATATGATTGGTACTGTCCGGACCAAGGAAATTTGGTCTTTTTGGGGGCAGAGCTCATTAAAATGAAAGCCAGTGTCTAGAATAATACCCAAATATGCAAAGGAGGATAATGCATATTTATACCTTTGTGTAATAGGTACATCACCATGAAGAGAATGACATTAATATCCATAGTTATGTATTTCTGTGTAGTACAGATCAGGGACGAATGATGAAATTACGTTCCTGCAATTCTGTTAGTGGGTGTAAATCCACCTCGCTCTAGTGGAATAAGCTAAATAGATTTTTTCAAAGTCTGTGTGTCATGTCATAGCTGATACCCCATGCTCTCTGCAGCCATTTTGGAATTGCCCTATTCTTACTCTCAATAGTAAGTTGGGACCCCGACTGAGTTCCAAAAAATATATATATTTTACTCATTCACGGGTTTTTCTTTATTTTTACTATTTTCTACATCAAAACTATGAAATAACACATATGGAATCATGTAGTAACCAAATAAGTGTTACACAAATCAAAATATAGTTTATATTTGAGATTCTTCAAAGTAGCCACTGTTTGCCTTGATGACAGCTTTGCACACTCAACGTCAGTACTAACATCCCATTTACATTTGAGGAATTTAGCAGACGCTCTCATCTAGAGCTACTTACAGTTGGGTGAGACGACCACATATCGCAGTCATAACAAATATATTTTCCCTCCAGTAAAGTAGTTATCAGAAAGTTCTGTTCTACTAAAGTAAGATGTGATCCATTGTCAGACGGCAAGACAATTATTGAAGTGTTGATAACTTAAATGACAAGCTGAATTGTAGTCTACTGGTGTATGTGCTGTAGAGCTGATGTGTGTTTATTTTCATTTTTTTTATTTTTTTTGTTAGTATTATGACCTCAAACTTTTAAATAGCCCTTTTTCACACACCCACAATAATGATGACATCTTTTTTTTTAAACAGGTGTCATATATGAGACCTGCCTGAAAGAGAGAGAGAGAGAAAGAGATGAAGATTGGTGCTATCTCAATGCTGAGCCCGGTCAAAGATGTCTTACCATGGAAAGAGTTCTCCCACATAGCCCGTCTGAGCCCCACAGAGCCCCACGACACAGTCGGATGGCTGTCCACTCTGCCTGCCCTTCACAGTCATCATCCACCCTGTCCCATCTGTGAGAGAATGCACCCTAGTGGTACCCACTGCTCTGCCCCGGAGGAGAGCGGCAAGACCTCCACAGAACCTGGAGAGGCTCAGCTGGACTTCTACCTTAAACTGGGCTACTCCCCAGCGCAGGTCTGGACCGTGTTGCAGAAGTTTGGCCTGAACACAGACACTAACAGGGTTCTGGGGGAGCTGGTGCGGACGGGAGCCAGTCTAGAAGGGATTGAGGAGGAGCAGGAGAAGGAGGGAGCCCCGTCTATCCTGGTGGGCCGAGGGGAGACCCTCAGTAACCTGCCCCTCACCCCTCCACCCAGCCGGGGCGATGTACCCAGTGAGGAGGGTGATGCCCTGAGACCCATAGTGATCGATGGGAGCAACGTGGCTATGAGGTGAGCACAGTTTCACTAGTTTTAAGTTTCCCCCTCCCCACTCACCACTCCCAGACATTGCTAGCAACATTGTTGGTTGAGAAATAGTTATCAATAAATATGTGTGTCCATTTTAATGGAAAACTATCACAGTAAGGTACTTAATTGTTACCCAGAAATGATTTAGTATTGATATAAAAGGCATACTGCCTTTAACGGGCTCTAGAGTGGCGCAGGGGTCTACGGTACTGAATCTCAGTGCTAGAGGTGTCACTACAGACCCTGGTTCGATTTCATGGCTGTATCGCAACCGCCCGTGATTGGGAGTCCCATGTGGCGCCGCACAATTGACCCAGCGTCGTTCGGGTTTGGCCGGGGTAGCCCGTCATTGTAAATAAGAATTAGTTCTTAACTGATTTGCCTAGTTAAATAAAAATGTAATAAAACAGATTATGTTCATGGGAAAAAGGTAGATACAGGTTAGACCAGCCTTCATCATATCTCTCTCCAGTAGTTGTAGTTAAGTGTTTCTAGGAGCTTGTGGTTTGGCAGAAAGCCTGTAAAGAAGGTGCTGTGCCAGAAGAATTCACGGTCTTCAAGAACAGATCATTTCCTTATTGCGCTAAACTCCTACCCATACTTCTCTAGATAAACCAGCCCTTACCCCTCATAATTACTTCTCTAGATAAACCAGCCATTACCCCTCATAATTACGTCTCTAGATAAACCAGCCCTTGCCCCTCATAATTACTTCTCTACATAAACCAGCCCTTGCCCCTCATAATTACTTCTCTACATAAACCAGCCCTTACCCCTCATAATTACTTCTCTACATAAACCAGCCCTTGCCCCTCATAATTACTTCTCTACATAAACCAGCCCTTACCCCTCATAATTACTTCTCTACATAAACCAGCCCTTACCCCTCATAATTACTTCTCTACATAAACCAGCCCTTGCCCCTCATAATTACGTCTCTACATAAACCAGCCCTTACCCCTCATAATTACTTCTCTACATAAACCAGCCCTTACCCCTCATAATTACTTCTCTACATAAACCAGCCCTTACCCCTCATAATTACTTCTCTACATAAACCAGCCCTTACCCCTCATAATTACTTCTCTAGATAAACCAGCCCTTACCCCTCATAATTACTTCTCTACATAAACCAGCCCTTACCCCTCATAATTACTTCTCTACATAAACCAGCCCTTACCCCCCATAATTACTTCTCTAGATTTACTCCTACCCTTACCCCTCATAATTACTTCTCTATATAAACTCCAGCCCTTACCCCTCATAATTAGGATCTAGCTAGAAGTCAGGAATGGTAACACTGTTTCAGCCCTGCTTTTATGTCTATTGTTTCAACACTCCACCAGCCACTCAGTCAGGTGTCACTGTTAGCCTGGGGGAGAGTTAACCTTTTCTCCCACACCCCCATCACTCCCCCTTCTGCTGCTCCTCTGTCTCCTTTGGCTTTCTGCCCACTTTGATACAACATTCGTACAGGCATGTCTCTCCCTCATTGCTCTGACATGCAAATTTGAGCATGCAAATCAGTGCACAGTGCAACAGGAACAGACCTGACTGCATTTTATGCCCTGCCTGCCCTACTGGACATACATCAGCTAATTAGCTCCAAGTGATTTTAATTTTGGAAATGTGTCCCGAAGTATTCCCACACATAATAGAGAGATATATGATCGTATTCAAATGTAAGCAAGGTTTGAATTTTTATGTTTTAGTCAAATATTATATCTGTTTGGGCTTCTTGCAGTCAATTCGCAGCCCACAAATGATTTGTAATTATGTTCCAGCCCCCTGACCATCCACTCAGTTGAATCTAGTTGATTATCGCTGGTCTAGATTCTAGTAATAGTCCTACTGTAGCTAGTTGGTAGGTGGTCTACTGTGAGAACAGGGACCGTTTGATTTGTGTATACACAGCTAAAACATTTGCATTGCAAATGCCTGTGATATTGTGTGTACATGTAGCTAAGTGCTTTCAAATGAAAAATAACTGTTGTAGTAATCGCGGGCCCTCCCTCTCCAAATGTGTCTATTGATATAGCTCTTGAGGTACAGGCTGCGTTCCAAATGGCACCTTCTCCCTATAAAGTGCACTTCTTTTGACTAGGGCCCATAGGGTGCCAATTGGGACGCAAGCCAATGAGTCAGCGTAGGAGGTTATTTTTCCTTACCCTTACCACACAGGTAAGTCATTATGAATGGGATTGGCTTGCTTGCTCAACAATATTTATTTATATTGCCTTTCTGTTGTAGCCTTGGAATCAAGGAAGTGTGTAAGGAATGGAGTGAGTGGCTTGCTTGCTAAACAATATTTATTTCTATTGCCGTTCTGTTGTAGCCACGGGAACAAGGAAATGTTTTCCTGCCTGGGAATCCAGCTGGCGGTAAACTTCTTCCTGGACAGAGGTCATACGGACATCACTGTGTTTGTTCCCTCTTGGAGGAAGGAGCAGCCTAGACCAGATGTCCTCATCACAGGTAAGATGTCGGGAATACACTGCCAGGCACGGGGCCCGATGTCTACTTCCTCGTCTGTATCTCCGCCCTCATTGTATTGAATACAGTTTCCTCCTCAAGCCATCCCACTGGGCACAGACATCATTTCAACCTTTAGTTTTGATTTGGTTGAGTTGTCAACTAACGTGAATTTATCGTGAAATCAACTAAAAAAATGTCACCTTGTCATTGGATTTGGGTAAAATAAAAAAAATATGACTTTTTTGCAAATTTGATCAGTTTTCCATGTCGATTTAACATCCTCACATAAATGATTTTGTTGAATTGACGTGGAAACAATGTTGATTCAACCTGTTTTTGCCCAGTGGGACAAAGTTGGGCGGACATTTGTTTTTAGACACAATGGAACATTGAGTTTCTATGTTATTTTAATTAAAGATGGCATTTTTTTTTTTTTTTTTACCTTTATAGGCAAGTTTCAGTTAAGAACAAATTCTTATTTTCAATGACAGCCTAGGAACAGTGGGTTAACTGCCTGTTCAGGGGCAGAACGACATATCAGCTTGGTCAGCTCGGGGATTTGAACTTGCAACCTTTCGGTTACTAGTCCAACGCTCTAACCACTAGGCTACCCTGCCACCCCAATATAGAGTATATTTAAGCAATAACACCTGAACGGGTGTGGTAAATGGCCAATATACCACAATTAGGGCTTTTCTTATGCACGACGCATCATGGAGTTCTATAGTGGCCACATACCACAATCCCCACAATCCCCTATTATAAACTGGTTAATTGGTTAACGTAATTAGAAGAGTAAAAATACATGTTTTGTCATACCCGTGGTATATGGTCTGATATCCCATGGCTTTCAGCCAATCAGCATTCAGGGCTCGAATCACCTAGTTTCTAATATATAATACGCTATGTGATATGTTGATTTCAGGAAATATGCATACAAGCACAATGTTTGAGTAGAGAGCGTGTCTCTTTGAACATGTGTGAGCAGGAAACCGTTTGGCATATGGACTTGTTTGGCTTTTTCCAGTTGCTGAACTTGAGATCAGATCAGTGATCAAAGTGATGCAACTCCACAACTCTGGGAAGTGACAGCAGTGGAGAGCAGGAGGGGAAAACCCAACACTGATATTTCTGTTTCACTACGTCTCTCTCTCATTCAGCTGATTAAACTAGGGACTTTTATCAGCGCATTTATCACTTCCTGCAGTAGCATGTAAAAACCGTCTTCTCATGGTGAGCATGGCTGACCTAGTTACTGTCAATTAGAGGCCTTCACTGGTCCAAAGAGTTATACCCATTCCTAAATGGGCCTGGGGTTATCCCCATCTGGACCCGATATGCATAAATATGTTTTTTTGTAAATATAGAGACCAATTCCAAACGGGCCCGATGATAACTACACCCGTTCTGTATAGACCTGATCGGATTCAGACCCGATTAGAGTGAGGGAAGCAGACGAGTCATTTTATAAGCTACTAAAAGCGCGAGGGAGAGGAGGTAGAGAGCCCCTGGCAGTGCTGTGTGTATGGGCTACTGTGAGTGTAAGAGGAGGTAGAGAGCCCCTGGCAGTGCTGTGTGTATAGGCTACTGTGGGTATAAGAGGAGGTAGGGAGCCCCTGGCAGTGTGTATGGGCTACTGTGAGTGTAAGAGGAGGTAGAGAGCCTCTGGCAGTGTGTATGGGCTACTGTGAGTGTAAGAGGAGGTAGAGAGCCTCTAGCAGTGCTGTGTGTATGGGCTACTGTGAGTATAAGAGGAGGTAGAGAGCCCCTGGCAGTGCTGTGTGTATGGGCTACTGTGAGTGTAAGAGGAGGTAGAGAGCCTCTGGCAGTGTGTATGGGCTACTGTGAGTGTAAGAGGAGGTAGAGAGCCCCTGGCAGTGTGTATGGGCTACTGTGAGTGTAAGAGGAGGTAGAGAGCCTCTGGCAGTGCTGTGTGTATGGGCTACTGTGAGTATAAGAGGAGGTAGGGAGCCCCTGGCAGTGTGTATGGGCTACTGTGGGTATAAGAGGAGGTAGGGAGCCCCTGGCAGTGTGTATAGGCTACTGTGGGTATAAGAGGAGGTAGGGAGCCCCTGGCAGTGTGTATGGGCTACTGTGAGTGTAAGAGGAGGTAGAGAGCCTCTGGCAGTGCTGTGTGTATAGGCTACTGTGGGTATAAGAGGAGGTAGGGAGCCCCTGGCAGTGTGTATAGGCTACTGTGGGTATAAGAGGAGGTAGAGAGCCTCTGGCAGTGCTGTGTGTATAGGCTACTGTGGGTATAAGAGGAGGTAGAGAGCCTCTGGCAGTGTGTATAGGCTACTGTGGGTATAAGAGGAGGTAGAGAGCCTCTGGCAGTGCTGTGTGTATGGGCTACTGTGGGTATAAGAGGAGGTAGGGAGCCCCTGGCAGTGTGTATAGGCTACTGTGGGTATAAGAGGAGGTAGAGAGCTTCTGGCAGTGCTGTGTGTATGGGCTACTGTGGGTATAAGAGGAGGTAGAGAGCCCCTGGCAGTGTGTATAGGACTGTGGGTATAAGAGGAGGTAGAGAGCCTCTGGCAGTGCTGTGTGTATGGGCTACTGTGGGTATAAGAGGAGGTAGGGAGCCCCTGGCAGTGTGTATGGGCTACTGTGGGTATAAGAGGAGGTAGGGAGCCCCTGGCAGTGTGTATGGGCTACTGTGGGTATAAGAGGAGGTAGGGAGCCCCTGGCAGTGTGTATGGGCTACTGTGAGTGTAAGAGGAGGTAGAGAGCCCCTGGCAGTGCTGTGTGTATGGGCTACTGTGAGTATAAGAGGAGGTAGGGAGCCTCTGGCAGTGCTGTGTGTATAGGCTACTGTGGGTATAAGAGGAGGTAGAGAGCCCCTGGCAGTGCTGTGTGTATGGGCTACTGTGAGAATAAGAGGAGGTAGAGAGCCCCTGGCAGTGCTGTGTGTATGGGCTACTGTGAGTGTAAGAGGAGGTAGAGAGCCTCTGGCAGTGCTGTGTGTATGGGCTACTGTGAGTGTAAGAGGAGGTAGAGAGCCTCTGGCAGTGCTGTGTGTATGGGCTACTGTGAGTGTAAGAGGAGGTAGAGAGCCTCTGGCAGTGCTGTGTGTATGGGCTACTGTGAGTGTCAGCAAGTGAAATGGGAACAGGGAGGAGGGAGGGAGAGACGAGAAGCAGCAACCAACCAAGTCGACTCGCATTATAGTAGGCTAATATCTACCATAGCTAGGTTCTGTATCATCCGATATGATTACGTAGTACCGGTCTTGACTGCATCAAACTGGGAGAAGCTAGTTGAGCTAGCTAGCAAGGCTAATTGAGGAAGCATTCGCTTTCTCATCCTACACAGTTGCAACTCCATTCTATTCCATTCCATTCAATATGAAGTAACAGCCTACCTGTTGGCTCTTGGTCGTTGTAGCCTGTCCTCCTTTAACTTTTAATTCCGGAATTTTAATTCCGTCTTCCATTGATTAGATATCTTCTAACTTTTGCCCCACATGGAGGCTCTATGACTGTAGCTTATTGCCGCTTTGATGACTTATGATTGGCCAACAACAAGCCACTCCTGTGAAAAGCAAAGAGCAGCAGCATGATTTATACCATTTCTCTCTCTATTGCTTTCGGATCTGTATGGGCCCTTCCGGATAAGTCAGTTAAAATTACACATACCAGAGACCCATGAAAATCATATCAGATACGACCCGTGACATTATTTAGAATCATCGATCCGGACTCACTCGCTTCCCGGGTCGGGTCTTGCGTATTTGGGTACAGGTGGATCCGTGAAGACCTTGAAGTACATGTGGCTCATGCCTTATCCATTGCCAAGAGCTGGTTAGAGCCTGTAGGCTCAACGTTAATATGATGGATAGAGTTTTTAATTTAGTTAACCTCATATTTAACACATTCTTCTTTATCTGAAGCTCCTTAATTAAACTTTATCCAACTTTATTCATGTGTGCCAAATATCATATCAACTTTATTCATGTGTGCCAAATATCATATCAACTTTATTCATGTGTGCCAAATATCATATCAACTTTGAGCCTACACGCTATACCCTGCTCGCTATCAGAGTATCTTAAAAAGTTTGGCAACAAAATATGACAATGTGAGAGGTAGAATGTGAGAGGTAGAATGTGAGAGGTAGAATGTGAGAGGTAGAATGTGAGAGGTAGAATGTGAGAGGTAGAATGTGAGAGGTAGAATGTGAGCGGTAGAATGTGAGCGGTAGAATGTGAGCGGTAGAATGTGAGCGGTAGAATGTGAGCGGTAGAATGTGAGAGGTAGAATGTGAGAGGTAGAATGTGAGAGGTAGAATGTGAGAGGTAGAATGTGAGCGATAAAGTAAAGTGTGCTAAACAAGTTGTGAAATCTGTTTCCTGGAAACAATCTGTTTACATACAGACCAGGATTAGGGGTGGTTAATGCATGATTCATCTCTTAAATAATACTTAACCATTCAATGAGTTAATCATCAATGATCTAATTTAAGTATTTTTCTCTGTTTCTAAAGATCAACACATTTTGCGTGAGCTGGAGAGGAAGAAGATCGTGGTGTTCACCCCTTCGCGGCGTGTAGCGGGCAAACGTGTGGTCTGCTATGACGATCGCTTCATCGTCAAGCTGGCGCATGAGACCGCCGGCATCATCGTGTCCAACGACACCTACCGTGACCTTCAGGGCGAGAGACAGGACTGGAAGCGCTTCATTGAGGAGAGGCTACTCATGTACTCCTTCGTCAATGACAAGTAAGTCTTGTGGTAGCTTACTATTAACCTTGAAATACACACAGTGGACAAATAAATTAATGTTTTACCTAATAGGTGGTTGCAGTAGACAAATAACATGTTTTAACTAATAGTTGGTTACAGTAGACAAATAACTCATGTTTTAAATAATAGCTAATATACAGGTATATGGTTACAGTTCTACAAATCTCATGAATAAGCCATTTTTTTTAATTTTACCTTTATTTAACGAGGCAAGTCAGTTAAGAATAAATTCTTATTTACAATGACAGCCTATGACAGTGGGTTAACTGTCTGTTCAGGGACAGAACGACAGATTTGTACCTTGTCAGCTCGGGGGTTTGAACTTGCAACCTTCCAGTTACTAGTCCAATGCTCTAACCACTAGGCTACCCTGCCGCCCATTGCTTGGTTGTATAATTTGTAAATATTTTATACTTATAAATCTGTATAACTGCACAATTGAGGTATGCAAATGATGCATTGTTGTTCAGTGTACATTAGCCACAGTGTAGTGGGAATCTAAACTCTACTCCCCCCATTATCTCAGGTTCATGCCCCCTGATGACCCTCTGGGTCGTCATGGTCCCACCCTGGAGAACTTTCTACGGAAGGTTCCTCGTTTGCCACGGAAACAGCCGTGCCCTTATGGTGAGATCATATCTCTACTAGGGTCATCCTGTGGTTGACCTTACATATGGGGGGGGGGAGGTTTGTCAAATAATTATTGACAAACTGACACCAATACTGTAATGGATGTAATAAATGTACTGTACTGTATGTGCTGAAACTCAATGGTACTAATGAACTATTGTTTACATTTCATGAATCTAGGCAGGAAATGCACTTATGGGATGAAGTGTAAATTCTACCACCCGGAACGAGCCAACCAATCCCGTTGCTCTCTGGCTGACGAGCTGCGGAAGAAGGCCAAGCTATCTTTATCAGAACAAAAACACCCCACTGCAGGTGCTGGACCTGCCTATGGCCTTTCTCTGGAGGAGGGGACGGCTCAGAAACTGCCTCTAGAACAGAGGAATGGCTCCCTGAAGAAAGGCCACATCAGTGAGAATGTGCTTCTGATCAAGGGAAGCCATCTGTCCAGCCAGAGGTCCCCAACTAAGAAGGACAAGACCAACCGACACTTGACCAATCTGGACTTGGCCATGCCCAGTGGCTCTCAATCCCCGACAGACCTGGACTCGGCCCTGCCCAGTGGCTCTCAGGAGCGACTAGATTCTGGTCTTGGCTCCTTCGAGAGCCAGGTGTCTGACCCCTCCAGGGACCACTGTGACCGTTATGGGAATGCTGGGTTTAGGAACTGCCTGTCCCCCCCTAGTATGAGACAACAAATCTATTCCCTGCCTAGCAACCTGCCTTCTAGCTGCAGCTCTCATCCTCCTCAGCCTTTACTGGGCCCCAGCACAGGATACCAACAACATCGCAGCAGGGGCCCAGCCAGCACCCACAACAACACCCACAGCCCACATCACAGCATGGGCCCAGCCAGCACCTACCACCCAGGCAAGATAACCTACAGCCCCACCTATTACCTCAGCTATGGGGCACCGATATATCCAGTTGGGGAGCATCAGTACAGGTATCCCAATGACTTCCAACAGGAGAACAGGGCCCAACCTCCACAGCAGACCTACTGGTCCGATCCGTTCGGGACTTATCCTCAGACTCTCCATAGCACTGCTCAAATGGAGAAGCAGAGACACTGGCTCCTCCCTCAGACACAGCCCCACCCCCACGGGGAGAGCAGGGAGAGAGAGGAGGTCAGGAAGAAGCTGCTGGCTATCTTTAACGGCCGTCTGGTGGACAAGGTCATGGACATGTTTCCCCAGCTCATGGACCCACAGAGATTGGCTGCTGAGATCCTCATCCTGCAGTCTCCGGGCCTGTGATTGGCTCGTTGCTCTGGTATGGTGGGGACTGGAATTTTAGTTTCTTTCAATTGAAAGTATCTCTTGTAAAAAAAAAAACTGCAAGCTACTGTAAAGATCTTCCTACTGTATGTGCATTGATCTTCCTACTGTATGTGCTCTGCTCAATGTGTTCTTGCCACGTGTTTCAGGAACTATGTTGCTTATAGCGCTTCTGATAGCGTGGAACCTGAGGCAATGGATTGTTGATGCAAATTGCATCTTTTGGGGAGAAAAAAATATTATTTCTAGACTCTTGAATGTATTTGATGGGAAAATGTCATGTATTTGAGAAACAATATTCTTACAGTGTTTTAATTTTTTTATTTCACCTTTATTTAACCAGGTAGGCCAGTTGAGAAACACCTTTATTTAACCAGGTAGGCCAGTTGAGAAACACCTTTATTTAACCAGGTAGGCCAGTTGAGAATACCTTTATTTAACCAGGTAGGCCAGTTGAGAAACACCTTTATTTAACCAGGTAGGCCAGTTGAGAAACACCTTTATTTAACCAGGTAGGCCAGTTGAGAATACCTTTATTTAACCAGGTAGGCCAGTTGAGAATACCTTTATTTAACCAGGTAGGCCAGTTGAGAAACACCTTTATTTAACCAGGTAGGCCAGTTGAGAATACCTTTATTTAACCAGGTAGGCCAGTTGAGAAACACCTTTATTTAACCAGGTAGGCCAGTTGAGAAACACCTTTATTTAACCAGGTAGGCCAGTTGAGAAACACCTTTATTTAACCAGGTAGGCCAGTTGAGAATACCTTTATTTAACCAGGTAGGCCAATTGAGAATACCTTTATTTAACCAGGTAGGCCAATTGAGAACAAGTTCTCATTTACAACTGCAACCTGGCCAAGATAAAGCAAAGCAGTTCGACAAAAACAACAACACAGAGTTACACATAAACAAACGAACAGTCAAATAACACCATAGGAAGAAAAAAAATCGATGTATGCATTTACATATGTATTGATGTGTTCTGAGGTCTATGTATCAAGATGAGTTATGGCATAAAGAGTTTTATTGGCACTGTGTGCCATTATGGTAGGTCACAGCTAACTATCTAGCTAGTACGCTAGTGAAGTAGATGCCCTATGGGTCTTGTTTTTTTGAATAACATTAAAGCTGGAATTCATACTTGGCTATACAGCCACGTCCGTTTGAGACCTTACAACAACAAAGATTTTACTTCAAACAACCAACACAGTCCCCCCCCCCCCCCCCCCCCCCCCCAGACATAGAATCGGCAGAATATGAGTTGTGTTTTCCAGACGTCCCTCTCCTCCTTTCTTCAACAAAACAACAACAATAACAGTGGTGCTGTTTCACCTTATGCAGATTTCAGTTGTAATGTTCTGAGGAGAACAACATATGCATTTCTTTTTAATGATAAAAAATGCATTTTAAGTAGTACAAAAAACATACACGACTATATCTAAAGTCTAAAAATAAAATGCTAATATTTACAGTCAGAAGTAGAAGAGTAGAAAGACGTTGTGATTTGCCACTGTCTAATAAATAAACATTTTTAAAAAATCGACTTGTGTGCAGCAATGAGAGAACAGTGTATAATTCCAGATCGTTGATTTGTGACAGGTTTTAGTTCCCTGCTGTGAGCTTTTGTTTCTTCGTTTCTTCAGTGTACATGGAATTGTGCTATGGGATACAGTCAATTAATAATTTCAGTGTTTTATGCAAACATTTTAAATAAAAACCTAAATATATTTAAAGGTTTGTGAATCGATGCTGTTTTTGACATATGGATTCTCACAATATACAGAATATAGGAAATCGCCTTGTTTTTTTAACTATAGTAATGCCGGGATTCAACCCGAGGTGCGTTCTAGAGCGATTGACATTTTAAGGTATTTTGCAGCGCTTACTCTGATTGCGATCTTAACAAACACTACGATGCTTCGTGGGTGACTGTTGTTGATGTGTGCAGAGGGTCCCTGGTTCGCGCCCGGGTATGGGCGAGGGAACGGTATAAAGTTATACTGTTACATTGACAACGCTCTACAACACCACTTGGATGGAATCCTGCCTAAATATTTTTTGATAGGACCACAACATGTTGTGATTTTTATAGCTTAAAGGCTTCTACGCACCTATCCAACCACAGACAACCCAACTTAGAAAGGTATGAACAAAACCTTAAAAGGGGCAATCTGCAATTTCTACATGTATTTTTGATACATTTATCATATGCACCCATTGATTCTTGAAGAATATAACTTAGAAATGCTTCATGAGCTTAGTTCAACTGTCTTACTCCATCCGAACCCCCAAAATATAAGCTTGTTTAACTCCAATGTTTTTAAACAAAGTAAACATAAACAAACACTATATAGCCTCAAAACATGGTTAAAACTATACTTTGTATATCATGGATGGTCAGTCTTACATCCATAGCTCAGTCTATGAATTTGAGAGTGGTTACATTTCTCCAGCCCCATCCTTCAGCTTTTTACCAAAACGGGTGGCGAAAAAACGCTTTGTTATTGTTTCACCTGCTGATTGCCCCTTTAAGAGGCACACGCCGCATCCGCACATACAGTTCATCGTTATATAAAGTGTTGTTATTGTACTGTTGCAAAAGCTGAACCTGTGTCTCGTCTGCGCAAGTGAATTCCTCTGTCACTCAATTTTAACACGATCACATGTCTGAAAGAAGCTAGCTCAGACACGATACTCATAAACATTCCATTCTGGAGAAATATATGTTTGTATTTTTACTGATCGTAAAACGTGGTGTACTTGCTCTAGGCTACTGGAGGAAGCACATTACGTACTGTATCTATTGTAAAACTAGGTGTGGTACTCCGAGTACATTACATTGTGTTCTCTTTACAGGTTTCTCCCTTTGACAAGTGACAAGGCATACTAGAGTCACAGGGGATCACTTAACCTTCAGTTAGCCTCACCGTAAAGATTGTCTATAGCTGACGGAGTATACTGTATGTCAGTGAACTTTCAGGGCAGGGAGTTGAAAGCACTGACCTGTGAACTCGCCTAAACAGACAGAGAGAGAGAGAAAGAGAGAGGTCTGTGTGAGAGTAAAGTGGTTGTTCTGGAGAAGCAGAAAGGTGAAAGGTGAAAGCATGTCTTCTTTGTCAAGACAATTTAACGCCTGCTCTGAATGGCATTCACAGATTTATTTGTAAAACATGGTCTGAATTACTCATTGACATCTGGTTTTTGAATACAGAAATAGTTCATAGTGTCAAATATTTTAATGTTTTGCAAGTTGTGGCATGATGTCATAAACAGACTGGTACCCAGGCTACCAAGTTGTGGCATGATGTCACAAACAGACTGGTACCCAGGCTACCAAGGAGTGGCACAAATAGATACCCCACATGAGTATATCAACACCGAAGAAGATGATGGGTGTGTCAGCCTAGCCATCCTCTCCTAGGCACCATCTGTGAATTCAAATAAAATGCGTATTATTACAAACATGGCAGCAGAACCCACAATTGTCACATCTGCTCCGGTGTCTTCTTGACCTGCAGTTACTCCTCCAGTACATGCTCTCTCTCTCCCTCTCCCTCTCTGTGCGATTGTGTGGTTGGAGACAGGTGTGCTGGAGTCAGAGCAGATCCCTACCAGCTGCAACTCGTTCCATAATCAAGACCTCTACAAATACACCGTCCTGCCACTTCCACTCTGCCAGATCGTAATCTCTGCTCAGTCAGTTCATGATTATAGCCATTTATGATTATTCAAGATCCTGTTACTCTGCCTGACACCGGTTATCCTCTCATTGCAGTTACCGCTCTGTCTCTGGCTCCTGTCTCCCGATCCACATCTCACCACCCAACTACCTTGCTCTGGATTTTTTTATTAAATTTTTTTTAAACATTTTTTTTGTGTGAATTTTACCCCCTTTTCTCCCAATTTCGGGGTATCAAATTGTTAGTAGATACTCTCTTGTCTCATCGCTACAACTCCTGTACGGGCTTGGGAGAGACGAAGGTCGAAAGCCATGCATTCTCCCGAAACACAACCCAACCAAGCCAGCCGCACCAATGTGTCGGAGGAAACACCGTGCACCTGGCGACCTGGTTAGCATGCACTGCGCCCGGCCAGCCACAGGAGTCGCTAGTACGCGATGAGACAAGGATATCCCTACCGGCCAAATCCTCCCTAACCTGGACGATGCTAGGCCAATTGTGCGTTGCCCCACGGACCTCCCGGTCGCGGCCGGCTGCGACAGAGCCGGGGCGCGAACCCAGAGTCTCTGGTGGCATAGCTAGCACTGCGATGCAGTGTCCTAGACCACTGCTCCTCCCTTGAGGCCCACCTTGCTCTTGATTTTCCTCACCACCACTACCTTGGATTCCCCTCAGGACCTGTTTACCCTGTTCTACTCAGCCAACTCCAACCTCAGTCTCCACATCTGGTTTTTCTGTAATTCATCCGAGCTTCCCTGGATCTGCACTCCATATATCCCTGTGTAACAATACATATTTTGGTTCACTCATCCCTGTTTCCTCATCTGAGTCTGCTCTTGAGTTCCCCTGTGTTTCTCCGCTTAAAAACAACACCTGCTACCCATTCTGTAAATGTCAGTCAACATATAAATCACCCAGCCGTCAGGAAGATATACAGTGCATTCGGAAAGTATTCAGACCCTTGGAATTGTTCCACATTTTGTTACATTACAGCCTTATTCTAAAATGTATTAAATGTTGTTTTCCCTCATCAACCTACACACAATACCCCATAATGACAAAGCAAAAAACACAAATTCCACAAAAAAATGAAATCACATTTACATAAGTTTTCAGACCCTTTGCTCAGTACTTTGTTGAAGCAACTTTAGCAGGGATTACAGCTTCAAGTCTTCTTGGGTGTGACACTACAAGCTTGGCACACCTGTATTTGGGGAGCCTCAAGCTCTGTCAGGTTGGATGGGGAGCGTTGCTGCAGAGATAGTTTCAGGTCTCTCCAGAGACGCTCGATCGCGTTCAAGTCCGGGCTCTGGCTGGGCCACTCAAGGACATTCAGAGACTTGTCCCGAAGCCACTCCTGCGTTGTCTTGGCTGTGTGCTTAGGGTCGTTGTCCTGTTGGAAGGTGAACCTTCGCCCCAGTCTGAGGTCCTGAGCGGCCTGGAGCAGGTTTTCATCAAGGATCTCAGTTCATCTTTTCCTTGATCCTGACTAGTCTCCCAGTCCCTGCCGCTGAAAAACATCCCCACAGTATGATGCTGCCACCACCATGCTTCACCATAGGGATGGTGCCAGGTTTCCTCCAGATGTGATGCTTGGCATTCAGGCCAAAAAGTTCAATCTTGGTTTCATCAGAACTGAAAATCTTGTTTCTCATGGTCTGAAAGTCCTTTAAGTTCCTTTTGGCAATCTCCATGTGGGCTGTCATGCGCCTTTTACTGAGGAGTGGCTTCCGTCTGGCCACTCTACCATAAATGCCTGATTGGTGGAGTGCTGCAGAGATGATTATTCTTCTGGAAGGTTCTCCCATCTCCACAGAGGAACTCTGTCAGGAGCTCTGTCAGAGTGACCATTGGGTTCTTGGTGCGCACCACCGCTAACTAGCTAGCCATTTCACATCGGTTACAATAGCTTTCACCTGGATTCACCTGGTCAGTATATATCATCGAAAGAGCATGTGTTCCTCATGTTTTGTACACTCAGTGTAGATTAGTCAGTGGTGGAAATAGTGCTCAACTGTCATACTTGAGTAAAAGTAAAAGGAAATACTATACATCATATTCCTGATATTAAGCAAACCAGACAACACAATTTTCTTTTTTTTTACATTTACACTCAGCCAGGGGCGCACTCCAACAATTAGACATCATTTACACTCAGCCAGGGGCGCACTCCAACAATTAGACATCATTTACACTCAGCCAGGGGCGCACTCCAACAATTAGACATCATTTACACTCAGCCAGGGGCGCACTCCAACAATTAGACATCATTTACACTCAGCCAGGGGGCACTCCAACAATTAGACATCATTTACACTCAGCCAGGGGCGCACTCCAACAATTAGACATCATTTACACTCAGCCAGGGGCGCACTCCAACAATTAGACATCATTTACACTCAGCCAGGGGCGCACTCCAACAATTAGACATAATTTACACTCAGCCAGGGGCGCACTCCAACAATTAGACATAATTTACACTCAGCCAGGGGCGCACTCCAACAATTAGACATAATTTACACTCAGCCAGGGGCGCACTCCAACAATTAGACATCATTTACACTCAGCCAGGGGCGCACTCCAACAATTAGACATCATTTACACTCAGCCAGGGGCGCACTCCAACAATTAGACATAATTTACACTCAGCCAGGGGCGCACTCCAACAATTAGACATCATTTACACTCAGCCAGGGGCGCACTCCAACAATTAGACATCATTTACACTCAGCCAGGGGCGCACTCCAACAATTAGACATCATTTACACTCAGCCAGGGGCGCACTCCAACAATTAGACATCATTTACACTCAGCCAGGGGCGCACTCCAACAATTAGACATCATTTACACTCAGCCAGGGGCGCACTCCAACAATTAGACATCATTTACACTCAGCCAGGGGCGCACTCCAACAATTAGACATCATTTACACTCAGCCAGGGGCGCACTCCAACAATTAGACATCATTTACACTCAGCCAGGGGCGCACTCCAACAATTAGACATCATTTACACTCAGCTAGGGGCGCACTCCAACAATTAGACATCATTTACACTCAGCCAGGGGCGCACTCCAACAATTAGACATAATTTACACTCAGCCAGGGGCGCACTCCAACAATTAGACATGATTTACACTCAGCCAGGGGCGCACTCCAACAATTAGACATCATTTACACTCAGCCAGGGGCGCACTCCAACAATTAGACATCATTTACACTCAGCCAGGGGCGCACTCCAACAATTAGACATAATTTACACTCAGCCAGGGGCGTACTCCAACAATTAGACATCATTTACAAACACAGTATATGTGTTTAGTGAGTCCGCCAGATCAGAGGCAGGAGGAGGGGATGATATTGATAGGAGAGTGAATTGGACCATATTGCTGTCCTGCCCGAGCATTCAACATGTAACTAGTACTTTTGGGTGTCAGGGAAAATGTATGGAGTAAAAAGCACATTATTTTCTTTAGGAATTCAGTGGAGTGATAATAAAAGTTGTCCAAAATGTAAATAGTCAAAGTAAAGTACAAATACCCCCAAAAACTACGGTAGTGTTTACTCAAATACTTTACACCACTTTTATTAGTCTGTGATAGTGTATCTCCCCAAAATGTTTAAAATGTTTTGGACAAACCTTTACAGATAAAACATGATTTGAAGATGGATAATAGGTTGTAAAGTTGTTTTGTTTTGTCACAGTTTTGGTTGTGGTATCGAAAAAAACCTTCATCTTTTGGGGGAGTTGCCAAGTCCTTCTACTGCAGATACATACAGTATGTTGTGACTCACTGTGCTGTGAGCTGTTCACATGTGCTATTTCATTAGATGTTTCACTGCTATTGTTACTGATGGAAAAATATAACGGCTGATGTGGGAATGAGGAAATGTACCCAAATGAGATAAACTGTGACTCACTTGAGGAAACAGTTTTCTCCCTCATTGCACTTGTCTTATATCAGGCCACATTCCTCCTACACAACGCTTGTTCATTCCTCCAGGAGGAATCTGTACTTTTCCTTCCACTAATACAGTAAAACATGCTTTACATATTGACCGGTCACTTGTCAACACACACACACCGTTTCTTATGACAAGGAAGCAGACAGGCTATTCCCTCGATCTAGTGTCTGATGTTTGACAGGTGGTTTCACTGTTCTCTCCAATACTTCAATAAACCACACTGTAATTACATATAAAACATCTGAGATGTGACTCCATAAAACATTGATTCACTGTGATCTGCTGTCAGATGTATCAAGCGTCTCAGAGTAGGAGTGCTGATCTAGGATGTGTTTAGCCTTTTAGATCATAATGAATAATATTACATGGGCTGGGGGGGACCTGATCCTAGATCTGATTCTAGACCCACTCGGAGACATTATATTACATGTATAGGCATCAATGTTCATGATTACCTTTGATCTTCTGAAAAACTATCATGTCATTTCAAATATGACCACTATGGTCAGTCAGAATCTATTCTCTCTTGCTTATTAATTCTGAAATCAACCAACTAACCACTCCCCTCCCTAAATCCACAGTATTCTACGTGATAATGGGGAAGAACCACAAATGTAATCTTCCAGAAATAGCTATATCTATGACATCACGATCCATGACAGTAGCTCGGCTTCCATCGAATTGGCTACAGATCTTCATGCTAATATTCATAAATAAAATATGCGCATTTTCCTAACAGACCTGTTGCAGATAAAAGTCTGTGGGTGATGACAATGCACTTTTTCACGTATCGAATAGAAATCTACAATTCAATGTTTCCATCGCATTTTCAACTCTAACTATTTTGTCACAAAAAACTGTTGAGTTAAATAGTAAATGTGCCGACTCTGGTCTTGGCATGTGTGATTTATTCAACAGCTCGCAGATACAGTGCGGGTATACTGTCAACATGATGAGATTATTATGGATAAGAGCGAGAATGTTTTAATTTGTCAAACGGCAGTCAATCGTCATGTCACCAGAATAATCCTCTAGATATTTATTGGAAAGGAGCATCAAGATCATTTTACACTTTCTCCACCCTGTGGATTTTATCAAAATGTATTTAATTTGTAGCCTAATAAACTGCGTGGTTTCCCGAGTCGTAATGGGAGGACCACACAACGTGTCATCATCATCACAGAACTCCCAAATATACTTCGATATGATGGTTATGACATCAGTATTTGCGCATCAATGCGTTTCCAACCACCATTTCTCGCATTTTACATACATTTTACCGAAACAAATAGATCGCACCAAATCGAACGAACAAATGATCGGTCGCCATTTATACAATTGTTCTGAAACGACCTTGTTTCAACACAGCTGTCGTGATTTTTTTTTAATACAGTATGACTTCACAAGCATAAAAACTGCGGATGGCAACGTGGTTAGCGAAACACATTTAAAAACGTCTCTTCTTCTTCTAGCCAAGTCAAATGAACCCTAGACTCTTGACCTTCAATGACTGTCGGTTACTGTGGGTTGCTTTAGGAGTGGGGCAGTCCAGATCCTTTCATAGTTGTTGAGTTTATTGGTCAGAAAATAGAGAGCGAAAAGTAGTGAGAGTGTATTATAACAGTGGGTCCGATTCTAATCCATGCTGGCAGCAGTACAAACAGTCCATTTTATCTTGAGGCAGTGGTTTAGATGGCTAGAGCACACATTATAGCCAATTTGTCAAATTCTACTTATGATAAATAGGTAGATCCATGCCTCACGGGTTGATTGGCACATTGATTGAAAATCTGTAGAGTGATTGCTCAATCACAAAATGTTCTTTCTGTTCAATGGTTCGAATCGCAATCGTGACTTGAGAAACATTTCTCTCTGGTGGTATTTCTGTCTTGGCAAAAACTACGGGCTGTCAATGAAAACATTTAACATGGACTTTTTACATTGTTATTACTAATTAGCAGTTCACATTTCTGGATACTTTCTTTCCATTTAGACCCTACAAAATGTGATTAGCACATGGAAATAGGTTACCCTCAGACTGACTGAATGCTAACTGTTATATCAGGCCCATGGAACATGTCTGATTATTACCAGCATGACTTTACTGCTAATTAACCAACATTTTGTATTACAGGATTATTTTCACGTTACATCTACTGTATGTTCTACACTAATAAATAATGCTTAGTTCCGTATGCTTGTATGTTACACAATCTTTGCTTTCAAATAAAGTTATTACATTCGGACACTGAAATTCTCAACTTCTACAATCTTCAGCAGAACTTCCTGCGTAAGATGTAACCAGTATGAATCATTGCAAACCACCACCAATGTCCTAGATCTCTATCGTTGTTTCTTGGAAAGGGACGTGCAAAATGCCCCGTTTTTGTGTTATTTATCACATTCAAACATACTGCAGGCCTATCTTACATAGCAGAAATGAGCCAGTTATACAGTGTTTTTGTTGTTGTAGAAATGTTACCTTTATTTAACTAGGCAAGTCGGTTAAAAAAAAATATTATTTACAATGACTGCCGACCCAGGCGATGCTGGGCCAATTGTGTGCCACACTATGGGACTCCCTATCACGGCCGGATGTGTCCTGGTGAGAACCTATAGTATCCCAAAAGGAAATGTATGGTGGAGATTACTGTGTTACCTTAAGTGTTTGCACCTTGAGAAAGGTTCATCAAATGGAAATGGATCTGCAGAGTTGCAATACAGCAACTTTAGAGCTCCAATGCGACTACATCACTCTGATGAAAGATAGGATTTCAATCATGCCAACATGAAGCCATTCGTGTCAAGGCATACCCAACCACAAGCTCTGTGAACTTGTGTTCTCGAGTTCTCACCCTAAATGAGATGCCGCTCAACTTCAGTCAGACACATTTATCACTGACAAGGTGTCTGACTCGATCTCACACACTGTATGCAAATATTCAGACAAAATGTACTCGTGCCAGCAAGGGGCGTAGGTAGTGACATACAGTATATAAAAACGTATGCTGACACCCCTTCAAATGAGTGGATTTGGCTATTTTAGCCACACCCATTGCTGATAGGTTTATAAAATCGAGCGCACAGCCATGCAATCTCCATAGACAAACATTGGCAGTAGAATGGCCTTACTGAAGAGCTCAGTGACTTTCAATGTGGCACCGTCATAGGATGCCACCTTTACAACAAGTCAGTTCGTCAAATTTGTCTGTCCTCAGATGCAAAACTCACTACTGAGTTCCAAACTGCCTCTGGAAACAACGTCAGCACAAGAATTGTTCGGTGGGAGCTTCATGAAATGGGTTTCCAAGGCTAAGCTGCTGCACACAAGCCTAAGTTCACCATGCGCAATGCCAAGCATTGGCAGGAGCGATGTAAAGCTTGCCGCCAGTGGTAATGCGTTTTCTTTAGTGATGAATCACTCTTCACCGTCTGACCGACCAATCTGGGTTTGGCGGATGCCAGGAGAACGCTATCTTCCCCAATAAATAGTGCCAACTGTAAAGTTTGGTGAAGGAGGAATAATGGTCTGGGGCTGTTTTTCATTGTTCGGGCTAAGCCCCTTAGTTCTAGTGGAGGGAAATCTGAATGCTACAGCATATAATGACATTCTAGACGATTCTGTGCTTCCAACTTTGTGGTACCAGTTTGGGGAAGGCCCTTTCCTGTTTCAGCATGACAATGCCCCCGTGTACAAAGCGAGGTCCATACAGAAATAGTTTGTCGAGATCGGTGTGGAAGAACTTAACAGGCCTGCACAGAGCCCTGACCTCAACCCCATCGAACACACTTGGGATGAATTGGAAGGCCGACTGAGCCAGGCGTAATCGGCCAACATCAGTGTCCCACCTCACTAATGCTCTTGTGGCTGATTAGAAGCAAGTCCCCGCAGCAATATTCCAACATCTTGTCGAAAGCCTTCCCAGAAGAGTGGTGGCTGTTATAGCAGCAAAGGGGGGGACCAGCTTCGTTTTAATGTCCATGTTTTTGGAATGAGCTGTTTTGATGAGCAGGTGTCCACATACTTTTGGTCATGTTGTGTATATACAGTATATATTTAGGAACTCAGTCGGGGTTCTCAACTTACTGTTGAGAGTTAGAATAGTAGAACACCCAAGGTGTAATATTGAAACTAGTCTTTCTTTTCATATGTCACTCACTGATAGTCACCCAATTCGCCCATGTCAGGAAAAATTAAATGACGAAGGGCACGTCCCCAGGGTCCCTGATCTCCATGGGGCCCACATTGATTTTATTAGGCACTCTCACTCAGATGATATCTGATTTTAATTCAGATCCCCATCAGCTGTTGAAGAAGGAGCAGCTATTCTTCCTGGGGTCCACACAAAACATAGAACATGACGAAATATGGAACACTAATGGACAAGAACAGCAACACAAATATCATATTTAATTATATTATGTTTGTATTCAATTCATATTAAGTTAGAAAGATATATCATATTAACATGGCATAAGACATGGAAAAATGTCTAGAAATACAGGGAATTTGTTTTAAATCAGCAAAAAAAATTCTCCTCACCTCATGACAAAATGTGTAGAATTGTAGAAAATTTGCTGTAAAACTGCAACAACAACAGAAAGTTATATAAAACAAACGTATTTGTTAACCATTTCTTAATAAAATACTTTTTCTGCTAACAGATCCCTGTGTCAATATTAAATTATTGTTTTTTAACCCGGTGCTGATTTAAGTTGTAGCTGCTAATATTACATAGCTAATAGTTAACGTGTTTGTAGATGGACTGAAGGACCTATGTACATAGACATGGAATCACTGGCCACTTTAATAATGGAACACCAGTCACTTTAATAATGTTGAAATAATATTTCCATACTGTTTTTCTCATCTCATTTGAATATACTTAGATTTGTGTGTATTGTTGTGAATCGTTTTTATATACTACTGCACAGTTGGAGCTAGGAACACAAGCATTTCACTATGCCTGCAATAACATCTGCTAAATATGTGTATGTGACCAATAACATCTGCTAAATATGTGTATGTGACCAATAACATCTGCTAAATATGTGTATGTGACCAATAACATCTGTTAAACATGTGTATGTGACCAATAACATCTGTTAAACATGTGAGAGAGGTTAAAGCACAGTGTAGTAGCCTGGATAAAAGCTTGGAAAAAGTGTAGGGTCTCAAACAATCTCAGGTGTGGATATACCACCCCCTGCTGGACTGATGAGGGATGAACTGACAGAAGCCCTCCAGTGAGATCTCGTTGGACAGAAAGACTGGCTGGCCTTCTGCTCTGGCTTTGGCGCTCCTGAGGGACTGACTGTGTGTGTGGAACATGTTTCTGTACTCTTTCATCTCCACAATTTTACAAACTTCCTTCGGAGCAAATATGCAACCTTGATGCATACTTGATGCTTTTGATACCATGATGCTTTTGATACAATCGATCACCACATTCTTTTGGAGAGATTGGAAACACAGATTGGTCTACACGGACAAGGCCTGGCCTGGTTTAGAGCTTATCTGTCGGAAGGATATCAGTTTGTCTCTGTGGATGGTTTATCCTCTGACAAATCAACTGTACATTTCGGTGTTCCTCAAGGTTCCATTTTAGGGCTTCTATTGTTTTCACTATATATTTTACCTCTTGGTGATGTCATTCGGAAACCTAATGTTAACTTTCACTGCTATGCGGACTATACACAGCTGTGCATTTCAAGGAAACATGGGGAAGCCCCAAAACTGCCCTCCTTGGAAGCTTGTGTTTCAGACATAAGGAACTGTCATTCTTACTGTAAACACAGCACCGACAGAGATGGTCACCTCGCTTCGCGTTCTTAGGAAACTATGCAATATATATATTTTTAAATTGATTATTTCTTACATTGTTACCCCAGGAAATCTTAAGTATTATTATAAACAGCTGGGAAGAACTGTTGGATATAAGAGCAACGTCAACTTACCAACATTACGACCAGGAATATGACTTTCCCGAAGCAGATCCTCTCTTTGTACCACCACCCAGGACAATGGATCTAATCCCAGCAACTGACCGAAAACAACGGTGAAGCAGAAGGGGCAGGCGGAGCGGTCTTCTGGTCAGGCTTTGTAAACAGGCACATCACTCACCGCTCCCGAGTATACTACTCGCCAATGTCCTATCTCTTGACAAGAAGGTAGACGAAACTCGAGCAAGGGTTGCCTTCCAGAGAGACATCAGAGATTATAACGTTCTGTTTCACAGAAACATGGCTCTCTCGGGATATGTTGTCGGAATCGATCCAGCCACGAGCTTCTCCATGCATCGCGCCGACACAGATAAACACCTCTCTGGGAAGAGGAAGGGCGGGGGTTTATGCCTTATGATTAACAACTCATGGTGTGATCATAAGAACACACAGGAACTCAAGTCCTTCTGCTCACCTAGAATACCCTAGAATACCTTACAATGAAATGCCGGCCATTCTACCTACCAAGAGAATTCTCGTCAGTTATAGTTACACCGGTGTACATCCCCCCCCCTCAAGGGAACATCTAGACGGCCCTCAAGGAACTTCACTTGACTCTACGTAAACTGGAAACTATATACCCGGAGGCTGCATTTATTGTAGGTGGGGATTTTAACAAAGCAAATTTGAGATCAATGTTACCTACATTTTATCAGCATATTGATTGCACGACACGAAGGGCTAATACTCTCGACCACTGCTACTCTAACTTAAGCGATTTATACAATGCCCTCCCCCGCACTCCCTTTGACAAAACGCTGACTCTGTGAGTGTGTTTAGAAATAAGTGCATTGGAGATGTCGTACCCACTGTTACTGTTAAAACCTACCCTAACCAGAAACAGTGGATGGATGGCGGCATTCGCGAAAATCCAGCGCATTTAACCATGGAAAGAGGTCTGGTGATATGGCTGAATATAAACAGTGTAGTTATTCCCTCCTTAAGGCAATCAAACAAGCGAAATGTCGGCACAGGGACAAGGTGGAGTCACAATTCAATGGCTCAGACACGAGCACAGCACAGCACAGTCAGAAGAGGACTGGCCACCCCTCAGAGCCTGATTCTTCTCTAGGTGTCTTCATAAGTTCCTGCCTTTCTAGGGAGTTTTTCCTAGCCACCGTGCTTCTACATCTGCATTGCTTGATGTTTGGGGTTTTAGGCTAGGTTTCTGTATAGCGCTTTGTGACTTCGGCTAATGTAAAAAGGCCTAATAAATAAATTTCCTTGATTGATACATATACAGTGCCTTGCGAAAGTATTCGGCCCCCTTGAACTTTGCAACCTTTTGCCACATTTCAGGCTTCAAACATAAAGATATAAAACTGTATTTTTTTGTGAAGAATCAACAACAAGTGGGACACAATCATGAAGTGGAACGACATTTATTGGATATTTCAAACTTTTTTAACAAATCAAAAACTGAAAAATTGGGCGTGCAAAATTATTCAGCCCCCTTAAGTTAATACTTTGTAGCGCCACCTTTTGCTGCGATTACAGCTGTAAGTCGCTTGGGGTATGTCTCTATCAGTTTTGCACATCGAGAGACTGACATTTTTTCCCATTCCTCCTTGCAAAACAGCTCGAGCTCAGTGAGGTTGGATGGAGAGCATTTGTGAACAGCAGTTTTCAGTTCTTTCCACAGATTCTTGATTGGATTCAGGTCTGGACTTTGACTTGGCCATTCTAACACCTGGATATGTTTATTTTTGAACCATCCCATTGTAGATTTTGCTTTATGTTTTGGATCATTGTCTTGTTGGAAGACAAATCTCCGTCCCAGTCTCAGGTCTTTTGCAGATTCCATCAGGTTTTCTTCCAGAATGGTCCTGTATTTGGCTCCATCCATCTTCCCATCAATTTTAACCATCTTCCCTGTCCCTGCTGAAGAAAAGCAGGCCCAAACCATGATGCTGCCACCACCATGTTTGACAGTGGGGATGGTGTGTTCAGCTGTGTTGCTTTTACGCCAAACATAACGTTTTGCATTGTTGCCAAAAAATTCCATTTTGGTTTCATCTGACCAGAGCACCTTTTTCCACATGTTTGGTGTGTCTCCCAGGTGGCTTGTGGCAAACTTTAAACTACACTTTTTATGGATATCTTTAAGAAATGGCTTTCTTCTTGCCACTCTTCCATAAAGGCCAGATTTGTGCAATATACGACTGATTGTTGTCCTAAGAACAGAGTCGCCCACCTCAGCTGTAGATCTCTGCAGTTCATCCAGAGTGATCATGGGCCTCTTGGCTGCATCTCTGATCAGTCTTCTCCTTGTATGAGCTGAAAGTTTAGAGGGACGGCCAGGTCTTGGTAGATTTGCAGTGGTCTGATACTCCTTCCATTTCAATATTATCGCTTGCACAGTGCTCCTTGGGATGTTTAAAGCTTGGGAAATGTTTTTGTATCCAAATCAGGCTTTAAACTTCTTCACAACAGTATCTCGGACCTGCCTGGTGTGTTCCTTGTTCTTCATGATGCTCTCTGCGCTTTTAACGGACCTCTGAGACTATCACAGTGCAGGTGCATTTATACGGAGACTTGATTACACACAGGTGGATTGTATTTATTATCATTAGTCATTTAGGTCAACATTGGATCATTCAGAGATCCTCACTGAACTTCTGGAGAGAGTTTGCTGTACTGAAAGTAAAGGGGCTGAATAATTTTGCACGCCCAATTTTTCAGTTTTTGATTTGTTAAAAAAGTTTGAAATATCCAATAAATGTCGTTCCACTTCATGATTGTGTCCCACTTGTTGTTGATTCTTCACAAAAAAATACAGTTTTATATCTTTATGTTTGAAGCCTGAAATGTGGCAAAAGGTCGCAAAGTTCAAGGGGGCCGAATACTTTCGCAAGGCACTGTATATCAGAAATGTATCAAACATGACTGATGATTCAATTTCTTGAGGGAAGCGGAAAGTATATCTCAGAATGATATTTAACTAGGCAAGTCAGTTAAGAACACATTCTTATTTACAATGACCGCCTAGGAACAGTGTGTTAACTGCCTTGTTCAGATGTATCTTCACATAGAACACTTTGTCCTAGGGGGTAAAATTCACACACACACAAAAAAAAGCAGATTTGGCAATGATTGGGCGTTCATACCTCTGCCCTCTCTGTCTGAAGTGGTGTACACATTCAAGTTGAATTTTGTCGATAGCTTCACGTGGAATCTGAAGCGCTGTAAGGAGGAACTCTCTAATTACAGATTCAGGCACCTCTCCTTCTTTCTCTTGGATAACTGTAAGTACTAAATTCTCTCTCATGGATCTAGTCTGTATGTCAAGTAAGGCTTCTCTCAGAACTGTGTTCTCCTTTTTTAAGTTCATTAACTTCGGTTTCAATCTTATTGACTGTCCCTTCTAGCTTGTTTGTGTCTTTCTCCAATGTTGCAGCTTTTTCATCACTCATCTTGAGGTTTGCTTTCAAGTCTTTTACGTGTATCCTTACTGACTAGTTCAAGTATACCCACTTTGTCATTTATTGATTTTAACAAGTCTTTAAATGAAGAATGGGAGAGGAACAGAAGATTCAGATTACTGCCCTTGGGCTTTTCCCATACAAGGGGATGAACCTGATCAGAGGGGGGCATCAAGTCCAACACCTTGATTCTCTGGAGACATTTGAAATACGGGATGATGACATCGTTGTTGTTACTTACCCACGGTCAGGTAAGACCATGCATCTGACATAGGTTATAGGCCTGTACAGTACTTACTGTAGAGTGACTTATAGGCTGCACTACACAATCTATTGAATTCTGCATGAATTTAGGTATTGTATTGTGAATGTGCAACATGATCTCACAAATGCTGTGATTGTATTTCTTTAAAACCACAGGAACTACATGGACACAGTATATTTTGTCCCTATTGTATCATGAAGATCAAATGACAGAGGGAAGTAACAAACCAATCCAGGAACTGGTGCCCTTCCTTGAGGAAAACTTAAGACAAATAGACTACAACAGCAAACCATCAACAAGAACATTCGTGTCTCACTTACATTTGTCCTCAATCCCTCAAGGACTGAGAGAGAAGGGAAAGGTAAGAGAGAGAGAGAGAAATAACATGCAATGAATGCAAAACAATAACTGCCAGTGAAACCCATGTTTTGATAATTGTTTAAATAAAACTGTACACAGACAGAATATATTCATATGTTTTTAAAAAGTCTTCAGAGACTGACTACATTTAAAAAAAACCTGGATGCCAACAATGAGATTTGACAGATTATTTCATTTACATCAATTGAATCTACAATGTACTGTATTCGTTTTGAATTGTGGTGTTCAAGTTATATTGAATTGGCTGCATTCTAATTGTGTCAATTGTTTACTAAGGTGATCTACATAGCCAGGAACCCAAAGGATGTTGCCGTGTCCTTATTTCATCTCCAAAATTTCACGAAAGTCCTTAAGAGCGAACCTGACTTCAATACATTTCTGATTCAATTTCTCAAGGGGGAGGGTAAGTATATCTCAGAAGTTTAAACACATGTCCGAAGTGTCAATGTGAAATACCCTAATAATGTTTCTTCCCTAGTTCTCGGGGGGTCTTGGTTTGATCATGTTGCTGATTGGTATGCTCACAAAGATGAATTTGACATCCTTTCTATGACATATGAAGATATGATCAAGGTAAGTTAATTTCCATAATAGATGAGATGACATAACAGTGGAAAATATACACTGAGCGGAGAAAACATTAGGAACACCTGCTCTTTCCATGACATAGACTGACCAGGTGAAAGCTATGGTCCCCTATTGATGTCATTTGTTAAATCCACTTCAATCAGTGTAGATGAAGGGGAGGATACAGGTTAAATAATCATTTTTAGCCTTGAGACAACTGAGAGATGTATTGTGTATGTGTGGAATTTAGAGAGTGAATGGGAAAGACAAAATATTGAATTGCCTTTGAACAGGGTATGCCAGGCACACCTCTTTGAACGTGTCAAGAACTGTAACGCTGCTGTTTTTTTTATGCTTAACAGTTTCCTGTGTGTATACAGAATGGTCCACCACCCAAAGGACATCCAGCCAACTTGACACAAGCGTAGAATGCTTTCGACACCTTGTAGTCCATGCCCCGACGAATTGAGTCTGTTCTGAGGGGAAAAGGGAGGTGTTCCTAATGTTTTGTACACTCAGTGTATTGCTGAGACTAGTAATCAAACTATAACAATTGCTTTCAGGACACACGAGGTGCAATTGTCAGGATATCAAACTTCTTGGGCAAAAAGCTGGATGACCAAACCATTGACACGATCGTGGACAAATCCTCCTTCAAGAACATGAAGGAAGACCCACAGGCTAGACGTGATAAACAGCATCCAGCAGTTTTTGAACAAAGTGGATCCTTTATTAGAAAAGGTATGGCATCTATGTGATCCACATTAATAAAGATTGCATTAGTCGAAGTCAATTTCAACTATTGGTTACAAAATTCATCAAGGAAAATAGCACTAAAAAGAATGCCCTTAATATGCTGTTTGTTTTGTCTCTGACCAGGGAAGGTAGGGGACTGGAAGATTATGTTCACTGTGGCCCAGAGTGAGGGATTTGACCAGATCTACATGGAGAAGATGAAAGACTTGGCTCTTGAATTTGACTGGGAGCTGTGAAAATAGACATGTCCTGGTTACATGATGAAGACCTTCATCAACTTGGCTGAAGATGTCAGCAAATTGATCCAGATCAACACCAACAAAAACTTTTGTTGTTGATCTGTAATTGTCAAATTGTGCTTCAGTTGTGCGAATCACTCCAAATATGTCATTAAAACATGTTTTGAATCTAGGCTAACTAGATTGGCGGAAATAGCTGACCTGCTGCAATGATTGTGAAAATAAACACATGCAATAATTACTAAATGTTATTAAGATGCGCACATAATTCATATATTTTATAAACTGTTACTAAAAAATAATTGGTCTCTTCTTATGATTCGCCCCATGTTTTGTGGAACTACAGAGTGAGGATATGGACTACAGTACCCAAAAGGCAATGCTGGTCTTCAGCCTAACGCAAAGTCTCATTTCGAGACCAATGTGGTCTTTGTCCGTATTGTATTTATTTTGCAAATGTAATCGTTCAGGTTGCAATAATGTAGATGTGAACGATACTGCATCCTCCTGTGATACCTAGCTATCCGTCCATGATTTAGGCAAAGCGACGTTGACATTTTTACAGAGGGGCAGACTGTCTGGCCAGCTAACCGTATCGGCAATGAGGGGTTTGTTTTCCTTAATAACAACTAGTTAGCTACAGCAGCTATCCTTCATCCGTGTTGAAGCGAGGAATTGTGTTATAACGTTTATGATGTGGCAAATAACACCTGTAAACTGTATGTCAGTGTCAGTCTGTCGAATTAGTTAACGGACTCAACTCTAAACTAAAGCGATTTAGCGAGCTAGCTGTAAACATCTGTTTACTTACTTGGTAACTAGAGCTAGCTAGCTAGCACTGACAAGAAGACAATGTGGCAAAGCGTTGGTCTCACTGTGCTGGTAATTGTGGCCACCCTTGTGTGCGCGTTGCTCTTCATGGTTTTTGGTAAGTAACAAATGTGTTGGATTCGTGATTTTTTTTTCAGTTTTCTTGAATGTTGTGAGATTAACGTTACTGAGATTTGACGAGGACCTCTGACACAGCTTCGAAATGTATCAGCTAACCGTTAGCTACAGTAGCTAGCTAGCATTGCCATTATAGATAGCTACTGTCCGTATACAACATCAAGATCTCATGTTAGCAGCTAGCCATCTTTACTTAGGAGCAGTGACTGTGCAAGACCTCAATACACGTCATGTTCGTAGGTTCGTAGTTAGCACCTGTTTTGTAGCTAAGCCCCTCATAGCTGTTATGAATTGGTGGAGGTCCTGGGCTGGCGTGGTTACACAGGGTCTAAGGTTGTGAGGCTGGTTGGACATACTGCCAAATTCTCTAAAATGACGTTGGAGGCGGCAACAGCTCTGGTGTACAACTCTTGCCTAGTTAAAAAAAAAAAAAAAGAAAGACGTTAAACAGCTCTGGTGGACATTCCTGCAGTCATCATGCCAATTGCACGTTCCCTCAAAACTTGAGACGTTTGTGGCGTTGTGTGGCCTTTTATTGTCCCCAGCACAAGGTGCACCTGTGTAATGATCATGCTGTTTAATCAGCTTCTTGATATGCCACACCTGTCAGGTGGATGGATTATCTTGGCAAAGGAGAAATGCTCACTATCAGGGATGTAAACAAATTTGAGATTAGTAAGCTTTTTGTATGTATAATATTATTTATTTAAGCTCATGAAACATGGGACCAACACTTTACATGTTGTGTGTTTATTTTTGTTCAGTATTATTTGTTTTGCTGACACTCCATACTGGACTGTATAGCCTACTGGCTACTTTCACTCCTATTTTAGAGAAGTTTCTGCTTATAACTTCTGACACTTGGTAGGACATAATTTCTGACATTTGGTAGGCCATTTGTTTGTCAACTATAGTTGGATACATTTAGCTTCTCTTCTGTCATAACGTGTTGCCCCAGAAGACTAAATAAAGTAGTTATCATCAGAATAATGTCATGCATCGATAGAATGAACGCATTAGTAATCTAGTTAACACTGATAAAGTTGTCTTGTTTCATTTAGGGACTGTGGAGAAAACACAACTCCAAAACAGTGGAAAGATTGGTCCTGTGAAAAATGTCCAAATGTCAACAGTTTGACCGGTTTTAATGAAATGAAAAGCTGACTTCAGTTTGTCTTGAGTGCAAATTTTATGTGGTTGAAATACTGTCTGCTTGCATAACAGTGTCAAAGATAACACATTATACACATATTCACATTTTCTCAAGAGATGCTGAAAGAAACAAATCATATTTCTCAAGTCCTGTTCCCAAGACAAAATTAACATTTATTGTATAATTTTACTGCAAGAAATGAATAATTCTGTAGGAGTAAATATTATTATTACACTTCTAACCCATATGAACTTAAATGAGGAATATTCTGTTTATTCATGGATACTAGTGAGTGGGATATCAAAGGTGCATGTAAACAGCTTATCCCGAATAAGACCCTAAGCGGGATATGAGCTACTATCCGGAATACTGTGTGCATTTAAACGCGGTCACTGACTCAAATACAACAAGTTCATTATTTGATTCTTACGCACAGTCAGTGTTCACTTTCTCCTGGATGACCTTTGCTCTGTTTGGCCCCTCAGGTTGGTATGTTGTCTGGCAGCTCTTCCTGTCCAAGTTCAAGTTTCTGCGTGAGATGTTGGGCGACACCGGCTCTCCACAGGCCGAGACCCAGCCTTCCGAATCCAGGAGCGAACGTACCTCTCCTCCGCCCCCACGCCAGAGGCCCAAGACTGCCCGCCAGAGGGCTGTTCCTCCTAATAGTACTACATAGATTACCTCACCCGTCCCCTGTCGGCCACACCCTGTCCTGTTGTTCACCAAACCAGCCGTCCCACTAGGAAACAGTGGTGGACAAAAACCCCTTTAATAAATTGCATGATTTGGAATGGCATACTCTCCCATGTCCGTGTATACTGCTGCCTCTCCTGATGAAATCCACCCCTCCACTCTGCACTACTAAAGACATCCTCGTTGATGACACTTGACACGTTCTTCTTACTAGACTAGGCACAGCTGCTGATATTATAAAGGGACAAGCCATCAAATCATGGAACATTCTGTATGCCTCTTGTTCATGTTTCAAATATGTATTTTAGCTGTTCACAGCATGTTTGGTCTCTTCACCTGGCCTTCACTGACACTGCAACATGGTCAGCTCTGACTAGCTGACACTGTAACATGGTCACCACTAATTGGCTGACGCTGTAACATGGTCAGCTCTGACTGGCTGACGCTGTAACACGGTTAGCTCTGACTGGCTGACGCTGTAACATGGTTAGCTCTGACTGGCTGATGCTGTAACATGGTCAGCTCTGACTGGCTGACGCTGTAACATGCTCAGCTCTGTGGACTCCTGAGTGGTGCAGCGGTCTAAGGCGCTGCATGTCAGTGTTAGAGACGTCACTACAGACCCTGGTTCGATTCCAGGCTGTATCACAACCGGCCGTGATTGAGAGTCCCATAGGGCGGCGCACAATTGGCCCAGCGTCATCCGGGTTAGGGTTTGGCCGTCATTGTAAATAAGAATTTGTTCTTAACTGACTTGCCTAGTTAAATAAAGGTTAAATAAAATATTGGCTGACACTGGAACATGGTCAGCTCTGATTGGCTGACACTGGAACATGGTCAGCTCTGACTGGCTGTCATGCTGCTGACACCTGCATGGGGAATCTGTTTCTCCAACAGCAGACAGCTGAGTGTGAGTTATCTGTCGTGTGTGTGTTTGTGTGCGCACGTTTTATGAGAGTGTGTTTATTTGAACAGACGTGTGTTTGTAGTAAAGTCTATATTCAGACACATAGACAAAGCGTTGTATAAACAGCGTTGTATCATTTGTCATTTACTTTCAGAGGCAAAACAACTTGTAGAAGAGAAACTGAATAAAACTATTTGCATAACTGACAACCGAAGTTCCTCCATGCCAGTAAATTTCACTTTATTTTTAACAAAAGTGCAATAAAAGGAATGTTTTTGTTTTGTTATTTTGTTGTTCATATGTAACGGAACGGTTGACTACCCTTAAGACCGAGAGGGTTGTAATAACACAATGTCCAGGGGCTGTAGCTGTCTCAGAGTAGGACTGCTGATTTAGGATCAGTTTTGCCCTTTAAATCACATTGAATACAAGTACATGGACAGGGGGGACCTGATCCTAGATCAGCTTTATACACAGAGCTCCCTAGGAAGGCAACAAATAGGCTATAGCTCATTGCTCTGGCCAGCTAGCCTCCCAGAGGTGTTAACTGGGGTGTATTCAAAAGGAACCAAACGGAAGAGGACAGCTGAAACGGGGTGGACCTAACCAGAACTTGTCCGATAAGAAACTTGTTTTTCGTTGCAAAACACTTTGCTATGGTGTGCACTAATGAATACACCCCAGGGCTCCAAGCTACAGCTAGCATAATGCCCTTCCCAGTGATGTGTGATCCTAAAACGTCAGCACTCCTACTCTGATATGCTTGACACACATGGCCCCAGAGCTCCTCAGGAAGGCAATAGAGTAGGCTAACTGTAGCTCTGGCTAGCTGGTTCCCAGTAGAAGTGTAGCCTGGGCACCAAGCTATAGCTAGCTATATGTAGCGGGTCTCTTATGTACCACAGGAGAACCAAGAAATGAAGAGCGACACCACGGCTGTCTTTTAGGCTTTTATGTTGATCTGCAATAGTATTGTGAAAAGACAGGACAGGAACACATCAGTCTCCAAGGCACTATCTGACAAGTTGTTCTTTCTCTCTCAGTGTTTTCTCGGACTCACACAATCACACTCATACATAAAGCCATAATGTATACTATAAAATAACCAGTCCTTAATACAAAGAATGTATAATCTTAATTCTTAGACAAATAGAACCATACCTGCAATAGTATTGTGAAAAGACAGGACAGGAACACATCAGTCTCCAATGCACCATCTGACCAGTTGTTCTACACAGGAGCATGAAGAAAGGTAAAACACATATCCTGTCTCACATCCTCAATACATTGCTAGGTGCTTTCAGTGTTGACCGTACCAAAATACAACAACTCATGTACAAAAACACTGCAACATAAACAAGTTACAACGTGAAATCGCCTTTATTCCATTCAGGCTGTAGAGGACCAAACTACATCTCCCATAATGCAACGCCAGCACCAGTCGGCAGCTCAGCTAACCGTTAGCGTCACAGAAAGGCATGCTAGCTAGCAACAGCAGCACTTTTAGCACTCTGTAAACTATATTAATAACAATAAAACTCGGAAAGTTACATGTTTCAATAGTCTCCCACTCCCTTATAACAATATCTACAGCATTAACCTTGGGATGTTTTATTTATTTCACGTTATGAACTTCTACAAAGGAGTCATCTGCAACACATACCTTTCTCTCAGTGTTTTCTCAGACTGAGGAGAACGGGAGTTACGGGTAGTACCAGGGTGTTGGTAGGTGACACAAGCACCCAGATGAAATAAAATACATTTAATGAAACAAAACCCGAAGATGTTAACATCATTCAGCTACTGTAGCTGCCTAACTAACATCAACCGGCAGCACCAGTAGTGCAATAATTAAAAATAGACACCAAAAGTAAAGTTCCTGGCGATCATAGCGATCTGACTCCCCCTTCTGTCTGAACTTGGAATATTCCTGTTCGTGGGCTTTGGCCACTGACCCTCAACCTGGTTGTTCTGTTCTGCGTTGTGTACTATTCTAATCATTTGAAGTTTGATGGAATAATCATTTAAACTCTACTACATATAGTCGAAGGCCTCCCCAGTAGTCCCCTGAGCCTCTACCAGTGCCTGTCTAGATGGCATCCCTTCCTCTAGTTGGTCACATGGCCTCTGATCCAGTTATAAGACAACAACTAAATTCAATTGCTGGTCAAATTTTAAAGTTTGTTTTGGCTATTGCTGTAATTTAGCTTCGTAATAAATATATTTCTTAAACTCTGTGTAGAAATACGTTTCTTTAAATTTAATTTTTGCAAAGCTGATAACTGGTTATTTTAAGAATCTAACATTGGCATAGACAGTTCTTTAGGGAAATTGTAATCATAACATTCTACTGTAGGTTTAATTTGGTTAATGTCACGTCAATGGCTGATAACTTTCTCAGTGTGTTATTGTGTCTTACACATGTACAGCCTGAATTCTGACACTTTGCCCCTCATTCTTTTGAAAGTCAGCCTTCGTTTAACCCTTTATCTCCATAGACTTATGTATTGTGGTTTCCCCCCATCATGTTCATGTCATATCTGCTTACAGGGACTCAACAACAGGAGGCAGTATTGTCCAGCATTGTAGAACAATGGGAGTAAATCAGTCTTCAAAGAGTTTGAAACCAGCCAGTTTTAATTTTGGATGTAGCTGTATTTCAAGTGTATCAAGCTAAACTTTGTGGCTGTGTGGATGTTGAAAAAAAACAACCTTTCTGTCATTGTGAATGATTTGTATGAGCAGCGTTGACAGTTAAATGGGCTGAAATGACTCAGATACTCAACTACAATAAAGTACAACATTGAAATCCCAGGCATCCAGCCATTTCACCCCTCCACATCCAACGGATGCTTCTAATTTCAAAACAACACTGAAGTAAATGGCTTTTGCGCCTTTATACTCTCACACTTTAACAGAAATGCTAATGAAGGCTCTTTATATCATCTTAGTGTGTTTTGCGAGCTACTGTGCTGTCTGCAGCTGGGCCGTTTTTTTTTAAAGAGCAGCGAGAGCCCATGCTGAGCAATAGCAAAAAAAAGCTGTAATTTCAGAGTCTGCAAATACTTTGCAGGAAATGATTGTGGTAAGCCAAGGAAATTACATAGACTCTCGACTCTTTCTATATATAAATCTCTCTGTCACTCCCCCATGCGGTTGACTTGCAGCATTGCACATCATTTCCACGTAACCCTATCAGTCCTGAGACCCCAGTAAAAATCGGCTTTTCATTTAAACAGTTGCATTAATGAGTTTTATTAACAAATGTAAAAATATATATAAAAAAATACAGTCAGTCATCAGAAACGGGATAAAAATACATTTATATGAATGCCGTGAGTACAGAAATTGTTTACATGTGCAAGTACAAAAACATGTTACGTGTTCGTGTGAGTCTCAGTTTTTCATAAATAACTTTTAATAGTTTTGTAGCTCAAACCATTCTGACTCTACAGATGTTTTTGGAAGAGGTCCCCGGCCACGGGCCCCTTCTGGGACCTGCCCTCGTCTCACAAACACTGATCTAGCTCAGCCCCTGTTAATCACCCAGACTAATGGTTGGTGCCAGTGGATGCAGAATAAATAGACGAATCCAAACACACAATGTTTAAAAGGGATTAGAATTCCTAAATCGCGATGGTGGGATTCATTGGGTTAACTGACCTTGTCGTGATTCTACACTCAACAGCCAGGTGAACATAGTAGCTGACTTGGTTGGCTGTTGACCAGCTACCCTGTACATCCCTCACTCATACAACCCCCATACATCCAGCCAAACACCTGTTTGGAGTTTCCTGTCAGGACTAGACAGTGTCTCATTGAAGAGCACAGACAACTGCCCAGGGGACAGCAGAGCACAGCTTAATCTATCTGCCTTTCTGAGCACCTAGCTTGCCTGTGTGACCCGCTGTTGTTCCTACACTGTGTGTTAGCGGTGAGCCAGAGGTGAGTTGTTTGGCAAGCTGCCTTCTCCCCCCTCACATCCCACAGACAGACAAGAGCTGCTGTTTCTTTCATTCACCCCCTTAGGTGAGTTCAGTGTGTCCCTATTGGCACCATATTCCCTGTATAGTGCACTACTTTGGGCTCTTTTCAAAAGTACTGCACTATATAGGAAATAGGGTGCCATTTTGTTCAAATGTAGTGCACTATATAGGGAATAGGGTGCCAATTGGTTCAAAAGTAGTGCACTATATAGGGAATAGGGTGCCATTTGGGATGTCTCCCAGGACTGTCAGTCCTGGGAGTAGAGCCACAGCACCGACCTCCAGTCCTGAAATAGCTCATTGATTCATCAAGCTCTTTCCAGTCTCCAGGTCTGCAGGTTAACTCAGCCAAGGACCATTTCTTACTCTTGTTTCTGAGCCAGCGACTCGATTTTCCTGGATGCCATTTTTATTTGAGGATAAATCAGAGCAGAATCTTGTCAGCCAGAACCTGAAACTTACTTGGGGGAATGACACATCCTCCTGATTTACCGTGTTAGTCGGCAGCCTGGGTTAAATGAAGACCTTCTAAAAGTCATTCCATTCCAGAGTCCTTTTCTCTTCTCGTCCCCTGGGATAACAGTGAATGATGGAATGGGGTGGGCGATTAAACCACTGATGGCTTGTTAAGAGCAAGGCTATGTGTTCAGAGCCCTTGAATTAGGTTTTCTGATGGGGTTGGTAGTTGTCTCAGAGAGTATCTAGTCAGGGGGTATGGGCATCTCCTTCACAGCCCTTTACCAGTCCCTTATCGCTACAGACCCACCTCGCCACAGGGACAATCTATATATAACGTATATTTCAGTCAGGCTGAAATGAAAAGGAGGGACAGAAGGAGGGTAGAGGGAAACAAAATAATGGTTGTTTTGAGTTGTATTTTAAAGGGGCAATCAGTAGTTGCTATGTGCATTGTTGGACTTACAAATGAAAGAAATGTACCCATTGATTATTGAAGAATGTAACTTATAAATGCCTCATGAGCTTAGTTCAACTGTCTTACCCCATCAGAACCCAAAATATAATATTGTTTTACTCCAATGTTTGTAAACAAAGCAAAGGTGAAAAACCACTGTATAGCCTCAAAACATGGTTAAAACTATATTGCTGACCACTGTTATGCATAAACATCTACGCTCTGACCCCATCCACCGTTATGCATAAACATCTACGCTCTGACCCCATCCACTGTTATGCATAAACATCTACGCTCTGACCCCATCCACTGTTATGCATAAAAAAACTACATTCTGACCCCATCACCTGTTATGACAGACGAAAGGAGAGAATGCAAATTCTAGGATGTTCCACAGGCTAACTAAAGATAGTTCCCAGATCAGTAGGACGTGTTAAGTCCCCCTGTAACCCCTAACCCACGCCATACAGGATGTTCCACAGGCTAACTAAGGCTGAACATTTGGCATGGATGGGTACCTTTCCACTGGCCCTGTCCCACTTACCATGAAATCCTTTCATCCCTGTCTTTCACCGTCCCCTCTGAGGCTTAGGTGGTATCCTCATTTAACATGACATGGAATGGTTCCTCCTGATAGGGCCTACAATGAGGCTCCAACCTAGGACCTCTGCCTTGCTAGCACACGTGGCCACCCTCCTGAAGCATCTTACCAGTCGACGCTACGTGAAAAGCTAATTATTCACTGGCTCCATGCCATGCTACATGAGCATCCGAGAGGATAAAAGAGAAGAGACGACTTATCTTGATGTTAACATATGATCTGCAATATCAGTTAGGATGGTGACGTGATCTGCCATATCAGTTATGATATTAACATATGATCTGCTATATCAGTTATGATATTAACATATGATCTGCTATATCAGTTATGATGTTAACATATGATCTGCTATATCAGTTATGATATTAACATATGATCTGCTATATCAGTTATGATATTAACATATGATCTGCTATATCAGTTATGATATTAACATATGATCTGCTATATCAGTTATGATATTAACATATGATCTGCTATATCAGTTATGATGTTAACATATGATCTGCTATATCAGTTATGATATTAACATATGATCTGCTATATCAGTTATGATATTAACATATGATCTGCTATATCAGTTATGATATTAACATATGATCTGCTATATCAGTTATGATGTTAACATATGATCTGCTATATCAGTTATGATGTTAACATGTGATCTGCTATACATCCATTATGATATTAACATATGATCTTCTATACATCCGTTATGATGTTAACATATGATCTACCATATCAGTTATGATATTAACATATGATCTGCCATATCAGTTTTGATATTAACATATGATCTGCTACATCAGTTAGGATGGTGACGTGATCTGCTATACATCCGTTATGATATTAACATATGATCTGCCATATCAGTTTTGATGTTAACATATGATCTGCCATATCAGTTTTGATATTAACATATGATCTGCTACATCAGTTAGGATGGTGACGTGATCTGCTATACATCCGTTATGATGTTAACATATGATCTGCTACATCAGTTAGGATGGTGACGTGATCTGCTATACATCCGTTATGATGTTAACATATGATCTGCCATATCAGTTTTGATGTTAACATATGATCTGCCATATCAGTTTTGATATTAACATATGATCTGCTACATCAGTTAGGATGGTGACGTGATCTGCTATATCAGTTATGATATTAACATATGATCTGCTATATCAGTTATGATATTAACATATGATCTGCCATATCAGTTTTGATGTTAACATATGATCTGCCATATCAGTTTTGATGTTAACATATGATCTGCCATATCATAACATGAGCTGTTTACCATCCGGTCATGTAATATCCATTTAATTTATTTCAAATAACTGCGCCCAGTTCTGGGTGAATGTGAAAGATACCAGGCTTTGGCTGTGAGTTTCAGTGTTGTTGCCAATATTGTGTACAAGGCCAGCCATTCAGGTCTCTAGTTACTGTTATCCAGGCAAACATGTCCGACAGAGTGTGTGTGTGTGTGTGTGTGTGTGTGTGTGTGTGTGTGTGTGTGTGTGTGTGTGTGTGTGTGTAATAACATAAGTGAGATTTAACAAGGCTTGGTTATGTCATGTCATGTGCAGTGTCTGAAAACAAAGTGGCGCCCGCTAGTCTTCTAGCAGTTGACACACTTTATAAAAAAAGACACAGTCATATGGGTAAGAACAGTCCTTTACTTTGTCTGTTGAGAGCCCTGCCCCCTTTTCGACAAAGGAGTGCGACATCAAACGATTTGCACAAAGCACTGGCGTCATTTCCAGCAGTAGGGTGCGTCAACAATCTACAGGTAAAAAAAACTGAAGGATGTCATCATCATTAGGTGCTTTATAATATATGAAACGGGAATGTTACGAAAATATGTCCAAATCACCCTAAAAAGACACATATATCTTATCTGTATATTTATATCATAATTAAATATAGTACCCGTCAAAAGTTTGGACACATCTCCACATTCAAGGGTTTTTCTTTATTTAACACATATCATGTAGTAACCAAAAAAGTATTAAACAAATCTAAATATATTTTATATTTATATTTTGATGACAGCTTTGCACAATCTTGGCATTCTCTCAACCAGCTTCACCTGGAATGCTTTTCCAACAGTCTTGAAGGAGTTCCCACATATGCTGAGCATTTATTGGCTGCTTCTCCTATGCTCTGTGGTTCAACTCATCCCAAACCATCTCAATTGGGTTGAGGTCAGGTGATTGTGGAGGCCAGGTCATCTGATGCAGCACTCCATCACTCTCCTTCTTGGTCAAATAGCCCTTGATAGCCTGGATGTCACATTGGCATGAATAACTCGGGAGACCGACGCAGGAATGCGTAATAGTTTTTTTATTAAGCACCAAATTACGGCGTGCCGTGTAAAGACATGGAGACGAAGACCAAACAAACACTTAACAAAAACACAGGGTTGAAACCCAAACAAAAGAGCGAGGAGTACCTCGAATAAATAACACACTCGCACAACGATTAACACACTGGATGTGACCCGTAATCATCTGCGCAATCCACAAGGGCACGAAAGCCCAAAACACACAGCACAGGTACTCACACGCACCAACAGACATTGTAACAATAATCGACAAGACCATGGAAATCAAAGGGCACACTTATACAAATACTAATCAGTGGGAATAGGGGACAGGTGTGCGTGATGAAAGTTCCGGAGGGTTCAGTGACTGTTGAAAAACAAATGAAAGTCCCACGAAGCGCAAACCAAATTGGATGGTGTATCGCTGCAGAATGCTGTGGTAGCCATGCTGGTTAAGTGTGCCTTGAATTCTAAATAAATAATGACAGTGTCACCAGCAAAGCACCCCCACACCATCAAACCACCTCCTCCATGCTTCACGGTGGGAACCACACATGCAAAGATCAATCATTCACTTACTCTGCGTCTCACAAAAACATTGCGGTTGGAACTAAAAATCGCACATTTTGACTCATCAGACCAAAGGACATATTTCCACGGGTCTAATGTCCATTGCTCGTGTTTCTTGGCCCAAGCAAGTCTCTTCTTATTATTGGTGTCCTTTAGTAGTGGTTTCTTTGCAGCAATTAGACCATGAAGGCCTGATTCACACAGTATCCTCTGAACAGTTGTAGTTGAGATGTATCTGTTACTTGAACTCTGTGAAGCATTTATTTAGGCTGCAATTTCTGAGGCTGGGAACTCTAATGAACTTATTTCCTGCAGCAGAGGTAATTCTGGGTCTTCCTTTCCTGTGGCGGTCCTCATGAGAGCCAGTTTCATCATAGCCCTTGATGGTTTTTGCGATTGCACTTGAAACTTTGAAAGTTCTTGAAATTTTCTGGATTGACTGACCTTCATGTCTTAAAGTAATGATGGACTGTCGTTTCTCTGTGCTTATTTGAGCTGTTCTTTCCATAATATGGACTTGTTTTTTTACCAAATAGGGCTATATTTTGTATACCCCCCTACATTGGCTCAAATGCATTAAGGAAAGTTCCACAAATGAACTTTTAACAAGGCACACCTGTTAATTGAAATGCATTCCAGGTGACTACCTCATGAAGCTGGTTGAGAGAATACCAAGAGTGTGCAAAGCTGTCATCAAGGCACAGGGTGGTTACTTTGAAGAATCTCACATATAGAATATATTTTGATTTGTTTAACACATGATCCCATGTGTGTTATTTCATAGTTTTGATGTCTTCACTATTATTCTACAATGTAGAATATTGTAAAAATAAAGTAAAACCCTGGACTGAGTAGGTGTGTCCAAACTTTTGACTGATACTGTATATAAAAACATTCTACACAGAAATAGAGCCAAATATGTACAGAACAGCCCCCCCCAAAAAAACTCTTAAGATTAACAACGAGCAATATACATATATAGATATATACGGTATATACACATAGGATGCTATGGTGCAATAGAAGGGATCAGGTAGTGACAACACAAACTATCACAAAGCAGCCATCTGCAGCAACTGTTGTTTGAACTGTTGAGCGTGGTGTGAGAGATCCGTGACTCTGTCCACCATGTCCTGAACGGCGGCTGTGTTGGGGTAGTGCAACGCGGCCGTCTTAGTGGCTCCCACCACAGTCTTCAGCAGGTCGCAAAGCACATTGCTAGAGTTCATCACCCGGTTGGCCACCTCGGGCGTGGCTGCCTGCCTGGACAGAGTGTCCCCAATAAATACCAGTTTGTGAGTGCTGAGGATGACAAACTTGCTGTGTGCCACAAAGATGCGGGGCGGCTGACCAGCGCCCACGCAGCCGAAGAAAGCGTCCACGGCCTTGAGCAACGTGACAAAGTGCTGCTGACACTGCTCTGCGTAGAAGCCCAGCAGCTGACGGTCCCGCCCACACAGCTGGGCCCTGCCTCCTGTTAGGGAGGGGGAGTCAGAGGAGGAGGTGTCTGACGGGGAGGAGGAGGGGCCTGTCGGGTGCTGGTGGGAGATCCACTGTGTGATGTCGTTCTCCACTGGTTTGATCACCTCTTGCTCCAATTGCTTGAACTGGTTCATCTGTGAAGGTTGAAAGAGAGTGGATATTTCTTTCTTCATATTTACACAAACTAGTTAAGGATTGTGGCGAGACGGGAGACGGAAATCTCTCGTACACAATAAACATGATGAAAATACATCCTACCTGTCAATTCCATCATATTAGTATAAAACAGAAGGAATTATCATCATTTTTCCATAGAGAGCGTAACATTAACATTAAAGTAATGGAGGATTACAGGAGCGAAAAGGTTAATCTCCTCTTCTATGTATGTGTGCCCTGAGGCCTGCCTGGTGGGCTGCTCTGTCAGAGGGAGACAGATGTTCATGCAGTACATGTTGGCGCTGCTTTGTTCTAGGTACCTTCTATGAACCCATGCTAGAAAGGTCATCCACTGCATGTTTCATTGAATCATGTTTGTTCCATAAATGATGTGAATAGTACAAAACAGAGAAGAACAGAACAGAGAAGAACAGAGAAGAACAGAGAAGAACAGAGCAGAACAGAGAAGAACAGAACAGAGAAGAACAGAGAAGAACAGAGCAGAACAGAGAAGAACAGAGCAGAACAGAGAAGAACAGAGCAGAACAGAGACAAACAGAACAGAACAAAGGAGAACAGAACAGAGAAGAACAGAACAGAGCAGAACAGAGAAGAACAGAGCAGAACAGAGACAAACAGAACAGAACAAAGGAGAACAGAACAGAGAAGAACAGAACAGAGCAGAACAGAGAAGAACAGAGCAGAACAGAGACAAACAGAACAGAACAAAGGAGAACAGAACAGAGAAGAACAGAACAGAACAGAGAAGAACAGAGCAGAACAGAGACAAACAGAACAGAACAAAGGATAACAGAACAGAGAAGAACAGAGCAGAGAAGAACAGAACAGAGAAGAACAGAACAGAGAAGAACAGAACAGAACAGAGACAAATAGAACAGAACAAAGGAGAACAGAACAGAGAACCTACTGGGCACAGATGTCAATTCAACATCTTTTCCAAGTTATGTTCAACGTAATTTCATTGAAATGACATGGACAAAACTTGGATTCAACCATTGTCTGCCCAGTGGGACGCCGCCAAACTTACCCTAGTAAAACTGACTATCCTACCGATCCTCGACTTCGGCGATGTCATCTACAAAATAGCTTCCAATACTCTACTCAGCAAACTGGATGCAGTTTATCACAGTGCCATCTGTTTTGTTACTAAAGCAACTTATACCACGCACCACTGCGACCTGTATGCTCTAGTCGGCTGGACCTCGCTAAATGTTCGTCGCCACTGGCTCCAGGTCATCTACAAGTCTATGCTAGGTAAAGCTCCGCCTTATCTCAGTTCACTGGTCACGATGGCAACACCCACCCGTAGCACACGCTCCAGCAGGTGTATCTTACTGATCATCCCTAAAGCCAAAACCTCATTTGGCCGCCTTTCCTTCCAGTTCTCTGCTGCCTGCGACTGGAACGAATTGCAAAAATCTCTGAAGTTGGAGACTTTTATCTCCCTCACCAACTTTAAACATCTGCTATCTGAGCAGCTAACCGATCGCTGCAGCTGTACATAGTCCATCGGTATATAGCCCACCCAATTTACCTACCTCATCCCCATACTGTTTTTATTTTATTTACTTTTCTGCTCTTTTGCACACCAGTATCTCTACCTGCACATGTTCATCTGATCATTTATCACTCCAGTGTTAATCTGCTAAATTGTAATTATTCACTTCTATGGCCTATTTATTGCCCAACTCCTCATGCCTTTTGCACACAATATATATAGATTATTTTTTTTCCTACTGTGTTATTGACTTGTTTATTTTTTATTGTTTATTCCATGTGTAACTCTGTGTTGTTGTCTGTTCACACTGCTATGCTTTATCTTGGCCAGGTCGCAGTTGCAAATGAGAACCTGTTCTCAACTAGCCTACATGGTTAAATAAAGGTGTTCTCAACTGACCTACATGGTTAAATAAAGGTGTTCTCAACTGGCCTACCTGGTTAAATAAAGGTGTTCTCAAGTAGCCTACCTGGTTAAATAAAGGTGTTCTCAACTAGCCTACCTGGTTAAGTAAAGGTGAAAAGAAAAAAGAACAGAACAGAACAGAGAAGAGAAGAGGAGAAAGAAAACCTTTACCTGTTCCTGTCCCAGCTGCACCTTGCTCTGTTTAATGATGTTCTCTTTCTCCAGGAGCTCTTTCTGCTGACGCTCAAAGTCCTCTTTTCCCTGAGAAGAAACGAGAGTGTGAGAACTCAACTAAGAAAGCAGACTTAAACAGAAGGGTGGCTACATACATAGGGTAGCTACATACATAGGGTAGCTACAGTGCATTCGGCAAAGTATTCCGACCCCTTCTCTTTTCCACATTGTGTTACGTTACAGCCTTATTCTAAAATGTAGATTTTTTTTCCCTCATCAATCTACACACAATACCCCATAATGACAAAGCAAAAACAGGTTTTTAGAAATGTTTGCTAATTTATATTTAAAAAAAATAAAGTATTCAGTATTCATACCCTTTGCTATGACAATCAAAATTGAGCTCAGGTGCATTCTGTTTCCATGATCATCCTTGAGATGTTTCTACAATTTGATTGGAGTTCACCTGTGGTCAATTCAATTGATTGGACATGATTTGGAAAGGCACAGACTTGTCTATATAAGGTCCCAGAGTTGACAGTGCATGTCAGAGCAAAAACCAAGCCATGAGGTCGAAGGAATTGTCTGTAGAGCTCAGAGACAAGATTGTGTTGAGGCACACATCTGGGGAAGGGTACCAAAAAAGTTCTGCAGCATTAAAGGGGTTCAAGAACACAGTGGCCTCCATCATTCTTAAATGGCAGAAGTTTGGAACCACCAAGACTCTTCCTAGAGCTGGCCGGCTGGCCGCCCGGCAATCAGGGGAGGGGGCCTTGGTCAGGGAGGTGACCTTTATGGTAGAGTGGCCAGAAGGCCTTTATGGTAGAGCCAGACGGAAGCCACTCCTCAGTAAAAGGCACATGACAGCCCACTTGGAGTTTGAAATAACATTTTATGGTCTGATGAAACCAAGATTGAACTATTTGGCCTGAATGCCAAGCGTCACGTCTGGAGGAAACCTGGCACTACTACTAAGCTGAAGCATGGCGGGGGCAGCATCATGCTGTGAGGATGTTTTTCAGCGGCAGGGACCGGAAGACTAGTTAGGATCGAGGGAAAGATGAACTGAGCAAAGTACAGAGATACATGCTCATACTCAATAAGACTCGAGGCTGTAATCGCTGCCAAAGGTGCTTTAACAAAGTACTGAGTAAAGGGTCTGAATTCTTATGTAAATGTCATATATATTTTTATTTTTTTATAAATTAGTAAAAAATTGCTTTGTCATTATGGGGTATTGTGTGTAGATTGATGAGGGGAAAAAAACAATTGAATCAATATCAGTATAAGGCTGTAACGTAACAATATGTGGAAAAAGTCAAGGGATCTGAATACTTTCCGAATGCACTGTGCACACAGAGAGTAGCTACATACAGATTGTAGGTACATGTATACTTATAAAATACATAGCCTCATTCAACCTTTACTTGCATTCCGCTCGATTAAGATCTGCCTCTTCCTTGATGAACATATGGTACAACCCAATAGGCTGATACAGCCTGACTTAATCTATACAGTAAGCAGCTATCACACACATCCTGAATACCACCAGATCATCCAAGGGTCAATAAGGGTCAACCTTCCAAGGGTCAATAAGGGTCAACTTTCCAAGGGTCAATAAGGGTCAACCTTCCAAGGGTCAATAAGGCAGCAACACACCTTAGAAGCTGTAAAGGAATTTCACATCCAAGCTCTCATACATACATCAGGGATAATGTCTTGACATGAGTGGCTAACATCTTACCTACAATGCCTTGCAAAAGTATTCACCCCCTTGGCATTTTTCCTATTTTGTTACATAACAACCTGTAATTTAAATGGATTTTTATTTGGATTTCATGTAATGGACATACACAAAATAGTCAAAATTGGTGAAGTGAAATGAAAAAAATTACTTGTTTAAAAGAATTCCCAAAACAGTTAGAAAGGTAAAGTGGTGCGTGCGTATGTATTCACCCTCTTTGCTATGAAGCCACTAAATAAGATCTGGTGCAACCAATTACCTTCAGAAGTCACATAATTAGTTAAATAAAGTCCACCTGTGTGCAATCTAAGTGTCACATGATCTGTCACATGATCTCAGTAGATATACACCTGTTCTGAAAGGCTCCAGAGTCTGCAACACCACTAAGCAAGTGGCACCACCAAGCAAGCAGCACCACGAAGACCAAGGAGCTCTCCAAACAGGTCAGGGACGAAGTTGTTGAGAAGTACAGATCAGGGTTGGGTTATAAAAAAATATCCAAAACTTTGAACATCCCACGGAGCACCATTAAATCCATTATTAAAAAATGGAAAAAATATGGCACCACAACAAACCTGCCAAGAGAGGGCCGCCCACCAAAACTCACAGACCAGGCAAGGAGGGCATCAATCAGAGGGGCAACAAAGAGACCAAAGATAACCCTGAAGGAGCTGCAAAGCTCCACAGCGGAGATTGGAGTATCTGTCCATAGGACCACTTTAAGCCGTACACTCCACAGATTTGGGCTTTCTGGAAGAGTGGCCAGATAAAAGCCATTGCTTAAAGAAAAAAATGAGCAACCATGTTTGGTGTTCACCAAAAGGCATGTGGGAGACTCCCCAAACATATGGAAGAAGGTACTCTGGTTAGATGAGACTAAAATTGAGCTTGTTGGGTTTGCGCTGTCTGGCGCAAACCCAACACCTCTCATCACCCCGAGAACATCATCCCCACAGTGAAGCATGGTGGTGGCAGCATTATGCTGTGGGGATGTTTTTCATCGGCAGGGACTGGGAAACTGGTCAGAATTGAAGAAATGATGGATGGTGTTAAATACAGGGATATTCTTGAGGGAAACCTGTTTCATTCTTCAAGAGATTTGAGACTGGGACAAAGGTTCACCCTCCAGCAGGACAATGACCCTAAGCATACTGCTAAAGCAACACTCGAGTGGTTTAAGGGGAAACATTTAAGCCCAGACCTCAATCCAATTGAGAATCTGTGGTATGACTTAAAGAATGCTGTACACCAGCGGAACCCATCCAACTTGAAGGAGCTGGAGCAGTTTTGCCTTGAAGAATGGGCAAAAATCCCAGTGGCTAGATGTGCCAAGCTTATAGAGACATACCCCAAGAGACTAGTTATACACTCTCAAGTGTTCTGTTTTTTGCCTTATTTGTTGTTTGTTTCACCCCCCAAAAATATTTAGCATCTTCAAAGTGGTAGGAATGTTGTGTAAATCTAATTTTACAACCCCCCCCCCCCCCCAAAATCAAAATTTAATTCCAGGTTGTAAGGCAACAAAATAGGAAAAATGCTAAGGGTGGTGAATACTTTCGCAAGCCTTTGTAGCTACCTTTTTTGTCTTAACTAGCTACCCTAAGTTGAATCCTCGACTGTACGTTGCTCTGGATAAGAGCATCTGTTAAATTACCAAAATGTAATGTAAATGTAACATCCAAGTGGTGAGTCGGGCTAGAGTCAGAGTCAGAGTCAGTCATACCTGCAGATGGACGTAGTCATAGTCCTCCATCCAGCTCTTAACACACTTCTCACTATTGTTCATGTTGCCTTTGTCTTGGCTGGAGGGCACAGGAAAGGGCTTGGTGTGGCCCCTGTAGTTATCACTATCTGAGGGTGGAGAGGTTAGAGGGTGGATGACGGCCTCCTCGGGCGTACCACCCCTGGGGTAGGAGGACCCGTTCATGGTGGGTGCTCGTCTAAAAAGCAGCTCAGCATTACCCCCCACGGAGGAGGCCAGCTGCTTGGCGTCGTCGGGCACCGTCCTGGACACCATGACAAAGCGATCCAGGTCGTCACTCTTGATCTGGTGCTTGGAGGCGCTGGAGATGGTCACGGTGTTGAGGGCCCAGCCGCAGTTCTCCAGGCTCTGGTAGGTCTGCAGGATGATCTGCTGGGAGTCCTCCAGCCTCCCCAGCTGCCTCCTTAGCTTACTGTGCAGGCTGGGGTCTGACAGGGCAGTGGCGTTGGCCGCAGCACCCCTCCCAAACACCACAAAGTCTGCCAGGGCTGCCCGCACCCGGTCCAGCACGGTGCGTACCTCGTTGGTATGGCGCTCCATGAAAGGGTAAGTCCTCCAGTGGGGGGAAGAGGCCAGGCTCTGCAGGGCCCCGACTGAGGCCTCTACCGCCTGCTGCTGGCGGCACAGCCTCTGGACGGCCTGGTCCACATCCAGGGCCAGCCGGCCCTCAGCGCTGGAGACCGTGGAGGTGGAGGAGGTGGACATGGAACTGTGTGTGGAGCCCGTACTGGAGAAGGACAGGCGATTCACCCCATCCGTCACGTCCCCCAGAGCAGGGGGGATGTCATATATGCCTTGGCCCTTCCCCCTGTCCCTCTCCTGGGGGGTGGAGCGGTGCTGGGAGGGGGGCTGCTGCATCCCCCTGGGGATGTCATACAGGTCCCCCCGAGGCACCGCCCCAGAGAGCTGGTGGGAGGGGGGCGGCACGTCGTAGATTCCCTCGTTGTCATTGGCGATGGGGCGTTGGAGGTGGTGGGGGCCAATTGGCTGGGAACTGGGGGGGAAGTCATAGTTGGACTGGGGGGACAGGGAGGCTGAGGGCTTGGTAAAGGTGGGAGGGGGTACGTCGTAGATGCCCTCCTGTTGTTTGTGTTGTTTGAGAGGCTGGGGGAAATCGTAGTTCCCCTCCTGGAGGGCTGGGGTGTTCCAGCAGGGAGGCACAGAGTACACCTGTGGGGACAAGACAAACATTTGTTGAGTGCCTCAGACTACAGTAAGGAGGGCAGTAGACAGCAATTCAACCAACAATGCCTCATAGCTACAGACACACAGCTTACCCATATCAATATCATAGTTACAGACACACAGCTTACCCATATCAATATCATAGTTACAGACACACAGCTTACCCATATCAATATCATAGTTACAGACACACAGCTTACCCATATCAATATCATAGTTACAGACACACAGCTTACCCATATCAATATCATAGTTACAGACACACAGCTTACCCATATCAATATCATAGTTACAGACACACAGCTTACCCATATCAATATCATAGTTACAGACACACAGCTTACCCATATCAATATCATAGTTACAGACACACAGCTTACCCATATCAATATCATAGTTACAGACACACAGCTTACCCATATCAATATCATAGTTACAGACACACAGCTTCCCCATATCAATATCATAGTTACAGACACACAGCTTCCCCATATCAATATCATAGTTACAGACACACAGCTTACCCATATCAATATCATAGTTACAGACACACAGCTTACCCATATCAATATCATAGTTACAGACACACAGCTTACCCATATCAATGACAAGCACACTTTGCATCACAATATTTTTGTCAGATATTGAGGAACTGAAAGTACTGTTTAGTTTCTGTTGATTCTATATGTGTTAATCTAAATATGGTGTCTGTCTATTCCTCTATTTCTTCCCCCATGATAACTCCATATCAACTTGAATATGACAAGCATTATAAGCAATAAACAGCTAGACCTTTAAAACCAGTATAGTCCTGACAGAGTGGAATAAGGATTGTGAGGTACAGTACATATCATGCAGCATTAAAGTGGAGTTGTATAAATAAAATGAGTGAGCTGTAAGTGATTTCACTCAGCTTTGAAATCCACTCCTGAACCCAAAATGTAATTAGGAGCAACACAAATAACAGGTTCCCACATATTTCATGTTATTACAAAGCAACTGATGTCCCTAAACCTTGACTGGTCCTGGAACGCTGGTTATTACAAAGCAACTGATGTCACTAAGCCTTGACTGGTCCTGGATAGGCCTGGAACACTGGCTATTATGATGTCATTAAGCCTGCTGGCCCTGTATAGGCCTGGAACACTGGCTATTATGATGTCATTAAGCCTGCTGGCCCTGGATAGGCCTGGAACACTAGCTATTATGATGTCATTAAGCCTGCTGGCCCTGGATAGGCCTGGAACACTTGCTATTATGAAGTCATGAAGCCTGCTGGCCCTGGATAGGCCTGGAACACTGGCTATTATGATGTCATTAAGCCTGCTGGCCCTGGATAGGCCTGGAACACTGGCTATTATGATGTCATTAAGCCTGCTGGCCCTGGATAGGCCTGGAACACTGGCTATTATGATGTCATTAAGCCTGCTGGCCCTGGATAGGCCTGGAACACTAGCTATTATGAAGTCATGAAGCCTGCTGGCCCTGGATAGGCCTGGAACACTGGCTATTATGATGTCATTAAGCCTGCTGGCCCTGGATAGGCCTGGAACACTGGCTATTATGATGTCATTAAGCCTGCTGGCCCTGGATAGGCCTGGAACACTGGCTATTATGATGTCATTAAGCCTGCTGGCCCTGGATAGGCCTGGAACACTAGCTATTATGGTGTCATTAAGCCTGCTGGCCCTGGATAGGCCTGGAACACTGGCTATTATGATGTCATTAAGCCTGCTGGCCCTGGATAGGCCTGGAACACTAGCTATTATGATGTCATTAAGCCTGCTGGCCCTGGATAGGCCTGGAACACTGGCTATTATGATGTCATTAAGCCTGCTGGCCCTGGATAGGCCTGGAACACTAGTCATGTCTCAAATGGCACCCTATTCCCTACATAGTCCACTACTTTTGGCCACTCCTTTCTACCACATCCCTATTGGCCCTGATCAAAAGTATGCACTATATAGGGAATAGGGTGCCATCTGGTACATAGCCCAAGAGAAGTAATCATTTATTCATTGACTTTCCCTGCGAGAGAGAACGCTATTTTGGCAGGCAACGCTTTCATTTAGGGAACTGCAAAGAAGTCATAAATATGATCATTTGACATATTATTCATTTATTACCAGGCAATTAAGAGGAAAACTAGGACCTGTATCAATAAACGCATAGTAACATTCTCCGGACTTAAACGGCTACCGCTTCCTACAGGCCTTCTGTATGCTGTCTCTCCATGTGGGCAGTGTTTCTGTGTGTAGTATGAGTGGTCCCAGACATACCCCTTGTGTGGAGGGAGGGATATCGTAAACCCCTTGTGTCCGAGGGTCCATTTGAGTGGATGGAGGAATATCATAGATTCCTCCTTGGGGACGAGCATTCCCATGTTGTCCGGGAGAGTGTGAGCCCATCAGTTTCCCAGGAGGAATGTCATACACCTGGAAAACACGGAGACATTCCCAAATCAGGATACCATAGATGACATTACATTTACAAGGCAGAATTAGCTATGTGAAACACAGAGGCTGTGTCTGAAATCGCTTCCTGTTCCCTTTATAGTGTTTGGCCATGTCTCTGCACAGCTGCGTTTCATATACAGTAGCTAATTGCATACGGTGAAAGATTCCATTTTGGAATAGTCCTGATGGATTGAAATAGGGATTGCTATAGACCGTGTGTAGTTGAGTGAGACACCTACCCCCTGTGGTCTCATTGGAGGAACGTCATAGAGGTCCTGTTGGTTATGCTGACCAGCGCTGTAGGCATAGGACTGTCCCACTCCTGTCGGGGTCACCACCTGTCCACACCAGGGGTGAGGCGGGAAGAAACAAGACATGACAACAGGTTCATGACAGTTCCAACAGTGTTAGCCCTACAAATGCTTAACCTGTATACCAGTCAGTTTGTTTCATGTTGTCATGCCAACGAGTGGCATGATGGCACAAACAGACTGGTACCCAGGCTACCAAGTAGTGGAATGATGGCACAAACAGACTGGTACCCAGGCTACCAAGTAGTGGCACGATGGCACCAACAGACTGGTACCCAGGCTACCAAATGCTAGCCCCACATACTGTATATTCACCCTGTATGTCCTATGAGTTGATAATGTAGTCCCTGAGTCACTGTGACTCTAAACCTGCACATCTCTCCTGACTATCATAGCTGGGTCACATTCATTAGAGCACACAGTAGTAAAACGTTTTGCAGTGGAACACAAAAACAGATGTTTCCTATTGGACATGTTCAAGTATTCCCCCCTGCCCTTCATGCCTTTCTCAGTCTGTTTTCTTACGTTTGGTGACCAGTGTATATGAATGACCCTATTCTCTGTTAGTGTCCCAAATTGCACCCTATACTACTTTTGACCAGGGCCAAAAGTAGTGCACTATATAAGTAATAGGGTGCGATTTGGGATGCAAACCCAGTCAGTCCTCTCCTTATGTGACCCTGCAGCAAATAATAACGACTCAGACCAAATCAGTCCTGACTGTGCATGTCTCAGCTTACTCACAGAGCGCCGTCCAAACCCAACCATGTGATAAACAGAAGCCTGGCAAAGCAAAGGGCCAATGATGTGAGAGAAGGCTAGATCCAACCACTTAGGCAGCGGCGCTATGGCCAGAAATGTCACAGGAAAGCCATGGCGTGCGTCCCAAATGGCACCCTGTTCCCTATGTAGTGCACTGCTTTTGACCAGAGCTCAGCCAACAGGGCTGGGGCCAGAAACAACAAAAGAAAAAACTAAAGCCATATGAAGTAGGGGACTGAGCTGTCATGAGGTGTGATGCTGCAAGTGAAAACAGACGTCCCAGGACATGGGTGTCACTTCGGGTCCTCGAGAGAGGAGAGAGACAAGAAGGAAACAGCCCAAAAAGGCAGTAATGCAGTGGCAGCTTCTTCCTCCCTTTCCAGCATTTTCATTCATGGGTCTCTCATTACACTCACAAATGTTCCAAATAGAGACATTTCGAATGTCATATTATGGCTATGTACAAAAGGAAAAATAAATGTACATAAATATGGGTTGTATTTGTTGTATAAATCTTGCTGCTGCTGCGATGGCAAACTGTGGTATTTCACCCAATAGATGGGATTTGTTTTAGAATTCTTTGTGGGTCTGTGTGATCTGAGGGAAAATCTCTCTCTCTCTCTCTCTCTGTCCCTCCCCCTCTATAGACACACAACCCACTAGCATCGCCACACTGGAACACGCAAGGTTCACTGACAGGGCTGGAAAACGGGACCCATACATACGCCTTCCAGTTACAACAACAGAGAGACTGCCTGTGAGGGGGGTGCGTGTTGGTGGCAGGGGTGGCAGTCAGGCGCAGGAGAACAAACTTGGTATAAACGGAGATCTTTAATAAACGCCGACAAAACAACCAAAATGAACCAAATAACAAAGTGGGTACAAAACCCGTCGCCTCACCAACACTACATAGCACATCTCATACAAACTAAACAATCTCCGACAAGGACATGAGGGGAAACAGAGGGTTAAATACACAACATGTAATTGATGGGATTGGAACCAGGTGTGAAGGAAGACAAGTCAAAACCAATGGAAAATGAAAAATGGATCAGTGATGGCTGGAAGGTCGGTGACGTCGACCGCCGAACACCGCCTGAACAAGGAGAGGGACCGACTTCGGCGGAAGTCGTGACACTGCCTCTCAAATGGCAACCTATGCCCTAAGTAGTGCATAGGCTTATAGGGCTAGGGTCAAAAGTAGTGCACTATATAGGGAATAGGGTGCCATTTGGGATGCACCCAGAGGTCTCTTCAGCATTATACCCCATCCATCCACCCGACTAAGATGAATGTCTCAGTGGACAGAGACAGGGAGGGAGAGAGAGACAGAGAGACAGAGAGGGAGAGAGCGAGACAGAGAGGGAGAGAGAGAGAGAGAGACAGAGAGACAGAGAGAGAGAGACAGAGACAGAGAGAGAGAGAGAGAGAGAGACAGAGAGACACAGAGATAGAGACAGAGAGGGAGAGAGAGAGAGAGACAGAGAGACACAGAGATAGAGACAGAGAGGGAGAGAGAGAGAGAGAGAGAGACACAGAGACAGAGACAGAGAGGGAGAGAGAGAGAGACAGAGAGACACAGAGATAGAGACAGAGAGGGAGAGAGAGAGAGACATATAAAGACAGATGGAGAGGTATAGAGAGGGGGAAAGGGATGAGAGTAGAGAGGAATGCCATTCAACCCAGACCCTGACTGAAGACCCTGAGTGAAGACCCTGAGTGAAGACCCTGGGTGAAGACCCTGAGTGAAGACCCTGGGTGAAGACCCTGAGTGAAGACCCTGAGTGAAGACCCTGGGTGTAGACCCTGAGTGAAGACCCTGAGTGAAGACCCTGGGTGTAGACCTTGAGTGTAGACCCTGGATGTAGACCTTGAGTGTAGACCCTGAGTGAAGACCCTGAGTGAAGACCCTGAGTGTAGACCCTGAGTGAAGACCCTCAGTGAAGACCCTGAGTGTAGACCCTGAGTGAAGACCGAGTCGAAGACCAGGTACCGAGTCGATGTGGAGGTTTGTAACAGGGGGTACCGGTACAGAGTCGATGTGGAGGCTATATACAAGGGGTACCGGTACAGAGTCAATGTGGAGGTTATATACAGGGGGTACCGGTACAGAGTCAATGTGGAGGCTATATACAAGGGGTACCGGTACAGAGTCAATGTGGAGGTTATATACAGGGGGTACCGGTACAGAGTCAATGTGGAGGCTATATACAGGTGGTACCGGTACAGAGTCGATTGACTGAAGACCCTGAGTGAAGACCCTGGGTGTAGACCCTGAGTGAAGACCCTGAGTGAAGACCGAGTCTATGTGGAGGTTTGTAACAGGGGGTACCGGTACAGAGTCAATGTGGAGGCTATATACAAGGGGTACCGGTACAGAGTCAATGTGGAGGTTATATACAGGGGGTACCGGTACAGAGTCAATGTGGAGGCTATATACAGGGGGTACCGGTACAGAGTCGATGTGGAGGCTTTATACAAGGGGTACCGGTACCGAGTCATTGTGCTGAGGTACAGGTTATACAGGTGGTACTGGTACCGAGTCATTTTGCTGAGGTACAGGTTATACAGGTGGTACTGGTACAGAGTCAATGTGCTGAGGTACAGGTTATACAGGTGGTACTGGTACAGAGTCAATGTGCTGAGGTACAGGTTATACAGGTGGTACTGGTACCGAGTCATTGTGCTGAGGTACAGGTTATACAGGTGGTACCGGTACCGAGTCAATGTGCTGAGGTACAGGTTATACAGGATGTCCGTTATTGAAACATGGGAACAAACAATCCTGCTACATTCTATTTCTCTCACACACACATGTACTACCAGATACAGCAGCCAGTTACCCTTTGGAAAACGTAAAAGTCCTGGACTAGAAGGTCCTTGTTGCTTTCTCCGTAGTCCCTACTACTTCCTATGGTGTGACTTTGTGTGGGAAAGTTGCAGCGAATGGACATAGAACACAAGGAGATCTCTGTTTGCGGTTCCCCTCTCTCAAACTCAGTCCATAGAGATGGCTAATACAGTACCTGTTGAAGGCAGAAAGCCACAGGGACCAGTCTGGACACTCAACAGGTACATGTCAGAGTCTGTGTCCTATACCGGCACCCTATACCCTATACAGTGCACTACTTTTACCAGATCACGATGGGCTCTTTGTTAAAAGTAGTGCACTATAAAGGGAATAAGGTACCATTTGGGATGTAAACAGCCACTTTGTGCTCCCTTCTTTCTGTCACTGGGTCCTCTCAGGCGATGCCAGACGCATACTGCTCATGTATTTCCCATATACACCCTCTGTTTACCCAGCAAGCTTTGCTGTTGCGGCAGGCCCGGCCAGGGTACTTGGAGCTCCTAATGGTGGTTGGGTAAATATTGACCAGACTTGTTCTTTAAGGAAGAGGTAACTTTGTGTTCGTGTAACTTTGTGTGGAGGCAGGTAGGTGTGCGTGTGTGTGTGTGTGTGTTTGCTTGTAGGTGTGAGTGTGTGTAAAAAGACCCACTATGAGGCTATCGTCTCATAGCTCCATCACACGCTGATGACCTGATGACACGTGTCAACGGGCCCATCAGACCTGTCAGTGGTGGCCGGGTCACAGTAATGGTGATAATGACACTTCCAACAATTGACCCCTTTGTTCCAACCGAATGGGATGATTCTATCTATTCTACGGTTTCCATTCATCTATTCGTCCCCCATCTCTCCCTCCCTGTCCTGTCATCCCTTCGTTCATTTTGGACTTCGGTGAGGGTTTTTTCATCTGTTTGGGCCCACAACATGTTCTGCTCGAGGCCAGCTAAAGTTTAGAAGCCCAAGTCTACGTGCCTTCGTCCAAGTCTTTTAAAAGAGTATGTGAGCACACTCGTTCGGTTCGGCTAGCTGAGGTCTGCTTGGCACCTTTACCCAGCAGTACTGAAGCATGCCGACACCTTTACCCAGCAGGACTGAAGCATGCCGACACCTTTACCCAGCAGAACTGAAGCATGCCAACACCTTTACCCAGCAGGACTGAAGCATGCCGACAGCTTTACCCAGCAGGACTGAAGCATGCCGACACCTTTACCCAGCAGGACTGAAGCATGCCGACACCTTTACCCAGCACGACTGAAGCATGCCGACACCTTCACCCAACAGGACTGAAGCATGCCGACGCCTTTACCCAGCAGGACTGAAGCATGCCGACACCTTTACCCAGCACGGCTGAAGCATGCCGACGCCTTTACCCAGCACGACTGAAGCATGCCGACACCTTTACCCAGCAGGACTGAAGCATGCCGACACCTTTACCCAGCAGGACTGAAGCATGCCGACACCTTTACCCAGCACGACTGAAGCATGCCGACACCTTTACCCAGCAGGACTGAAGCATGCCGACACCTTTACCCAGCAGGACTGAAGCATGCCGACACCTTTACACAGCAGGACTGAAGCATGCCGACACCTTTACCCAGCAGGACTGAAGCATGCCGACACCTTTACCCAGCAGGACTGAAGCATGCCGACACCTTTACACAGCAGGACTGAAGCATGCCGACACCTTTACCCAGCAGGACTGAAGCATGCCGACACCTTTACCCAGCAGGACTGAAGCATGCCGACACCTTTACCCAGCACGACTGAAGCATGCCGACACCTTTACCCAGCAGGACTGAAGCATGCCGACACCTTTACCCGGCAGGACTGAAGCATGCCGACACCTTTACCCAGCAGGACTGAAGCATGCCGACACCTTTACCCAGCAGGACTGAAGCATGCCGACACCTTCTCTCATATTACCTACCATTCCACCATCCCCACTCAC
>NC_092164.1:63453915-63463915 GCF_045791955.1 Oncorhynchus clarkii lewisi
TTACTGACAAGCCCTTGACCAACAGTGTAGACCTTACAGTGAAATGCTTACTGACAAGCCCTTAACCAACAGTGTAGACCTTACAGTGAAATGCTTACTTACAAGCCCTTAACCAACAGTGTAGACCTTACAGTGAAATGCTTACTTACAAGCCCTTGACCAACAGTGTAGACTTTACAGTGAAATGCTTACTGACAAGCCCTTAACCAACAGTGCAGTTCAAGAAAGGGTTAAGAAAATATTTACCAAATAAACTAAAGTAAAAGATTCTAAAAAGTAACACAATATATACAGGGGGCACCGATACCTAGTCAATGTGAACATGTAGGTAGGGGTAAAGTGACTATACGTAGATAAACAGCGAGTAGCAGCAGGGTAAAAACAGTCTTATGGCTCAGGGGTAGAAGCTGTTAAGCAGCCTTTTGGTCCTAGACTTGGCGCTCCGGTACCGCTTGGGCTTTCCTCTGATACCGCCTGGTATAGAAGTCCTGGATGGCTGGAAGCTTGGCCCCAGTGATGTACTGGGCCGTGCGCACTACCCTCTGTGGCGCCTTGCGGTCAGATGCCGAGCAGTTGTCATACCAGGCGGAGATGCAACCGGTTAGGATGCTCTCGATGGTGCAGCTGTAAAAACCTTTTGAGGATCTGGGGATCCATGCCAAATCTTTTCTGTCTCCTGAGGGGGAAAAGGTGTTGTTGTGCTCTCTTCACGACTGTCTTGGTGTGTTTGGACCATGATATTTAGTTGGTGATGTGGACACCAAGGCATTTGAAACTCTCCACCCGCTCCACTACAGCCCCGTCGATGTTAATGGGGGCCTGTTTGGCCCTTCTTTTCCTGTAGTCCACGATCATCTCCTTTGTCTTGCTCACGTTGAGGGAGAGGTTGTTGTCCATTTGGGCCTAGCCTAGCTCTCTGAATAACTCGAAGCTGGGAGGAAAACAACACAGCCCTGTCTGTCTGTCTGGACTCCACAGAGTACACAGAGACAGCATTTCTGCTCTCCTTAATGGCCAGCAACACAGCTGAAATCTGACTGCACCACTTTACCAATCACAGATGGGACATTTAGACGTTGACGCAGACTCAATTTAATCTAAAACAAGGCAATTATACACTAGTATAGACACATGCATAAAGACACATTTAAATGACCTTATTACCAAAGACATCATTCCTTTTCCTTAGAAAATCTTCCTGTCAGTGAAGAGGGGGAGTGTGATCGTGATGGTAGGTCTGTGAGTGTGATTAGGGATGTGTCTGGCACCCTATACCTTATAGTGCACTACTTTTAACCAGAGCTCTATGGGCCCAGGTCAAAAGTAGGGCACTATAAAGTGAATAGGGTGCCGTTTCAGACAGAGACTGTGGGTGCACAGTACAGGTGGGAGTGATTGACATGCCTTGCTGTTTTCCCTGTGGGTCCTGGTCATAAGTAGTGTGCTATGAAGCGAATAGGGTGCCATTTGGGAGACAGACACAGTTTCCTAAGCACCAGCTCCCTATTTACCCCACAAACACACCTTAGTTGGGTAACGTCTCTGTAACATCTCTGCCAACTCAAGCCATGTTGAAAATACCCACAGACAGAATACATTTCGCCAGGTTATAATTACATTCCCACTCCTAAGGAGATGGAGTAGAGTACCTATCCAGTTCAGTTTAAGAACAGGTTATAATTACATTCCCTCTCCTAAGGAGATGGAGTAGAGTACCTATCCAGTTCAGTTTAAGAACAGGTTATAATTACATTCCCTCTCCTAAGGAGATGGAGTAGAGTACCTATCCAGTTCAGTTTAAGAACAGGTTATAATTACATTCCCTCTCCTAAGGATATGGAGTAGAGTACCTATCCAGTTCAGTTTAAGAACAGGTTATAATTACATTCCCTCTCCTAAGGAGATGGAGTAGAGTACCTATCCAGTTCAGCTTAAGAACAGGTTATAATTACATTCCCTCTCCTAAGGAGATGGAGTAGAGTACCTATCCAGTTCAGCTTCAGAACAGGTTATAATTACATTCCCTCTCCTAAGGAGATGGAGTAGAGTACCTATCCAGTTCAGCTTCAGAACAGGTTATAATTACATTCCCTCTCCTAAGGAGATGGAGTAGAGTACCTATCCAGTTCAGGTTAAGAACAGGTTATAATTATTATTTTGGAATGAGATGTTTGACAAGCTGCTGTCCACATACTTTTGGTCATGTAGTGTATCTCTCTGTTAAGCGTGGGACATTTTTGAAACAAATTTCCAAAATTAAAATAAATTGGAGCTGATTTGCTGGTGTTTTTACAGAAAATTGGGGGGTAAATCAAATCACCAGTTGGGGAACCCTGCTGTTGGGGAACCCTGCTGTTGGAAAACCCTGCTGTTGGAGAACCCTGCTGTTGGAGAACCCTGCTGTTGGGGAACCCTGCTGTTAGAGAACCCTGCTGTTGGGGAACCCTGCTGTTGGGGAACCCTGCTGAAGTGTATAACTAGCTTATTACAGTATAGAAATACACAGTTGTACTGTACTGCCTGGAACATGAATAGACATGTAGATGACTGGTGAATCCATTTGCACTGGGCTCGGTTGTTGTCTGTGAGCTGGTGTACAGTATTTGAGTACAGACAGACCTAAATACAGGCAGCCGCTGCTGGACTCCTACAAACACCAACAGCATAAAAACACAACTCTGCACTGTTGGCTTTTCCATGAGTTGTGCACTGTTCAGTGCCCTTTTGTGGCTTCCCAGGCCCTACATACAGCTCGCCAACACACAAATACGCCAAATGGGAGTCTCTCTCTGTCTATGTGAATAAAAACACTGCCCTGTTCTGTGGTGAACTAACATCTCGGCACACCCTGTCCACATTTCATTTCACATTGCTGCCCTGCAATCCTTCCACCCTGTGACTGTGTCTGTGTAATGACTCTCATTAGACTGGTCTGGGGCCAGTGGCGTGGCAGTAACCTCACAGGGCAGGACAACAGAACAGGCCATGGTTTAAACTGGTCTGGGACCAGTGACGTGGCAGTGGCCTCACAGGTCAGGACAACAGAACAGGCCATGGTTTAAACTGGTCTGGGACCAGTGATGTGGTAGTACCTTCACAGGGCAGGACAACAGAACAGACCATGGTTTAAACTGGTCTGGGACCAGTGATGTGGTAGTACCCGCACAGGGCAGGACAACAGAACAGGCCATGGTTTAAACTGGTCTGGGACCAGTGACGTGGTAGTACCCCCGCACAGGGCAGGACAACAGAACAGGCCATGGTTTAAACTGGTCTGGGACCAGTGACGTGGTAGTACCCGCACAGGGCAGGACAACAGAACAGGCCTTGGTTTAAATTGGTCTGGGACCAGTGACGTGGTAGTACCTTCACAGGGCAGGACAACAGAACAGGCCATGGTTTAAACTGGTCTGGGACCAGTAATGTGGTAGTACCCGCACAGGGCAGGACAACAGAACAGGCCATGCTTTAAACTGGTCTGGGACCAGTGACGTGGTAGTTAGTCTTTTTCTCTCTGTCTGTCTGCCCCCCTTCTCTCTCTCTATCCAGCCCTCTGTCTGTTTGCCCCCCTTCTCTCTCTCTATCCAGCCCTCTGTCTGTCTGCCCCCCCCCCCCTCTCTCTCTATCCAGCCCTCTGTCTGTCTGCAACCTCCCCCTCACTCTCCAGTTCTCTTACCTTGCTGGGGGTGTTGTCTGCAGCCAGGGCATTCCTCTGAGGGGGGACCTGGTACACATCTTGTCCCAGGGGTACCTGGTAGATCCCTTGCTGCCCCGGGCTCTGGAGGGACGGGGGCACCTGGTACAGCCCCTGGGACGATGACACGGCCTTCTGCTGGTAGGCCGAGCCTATAGGTGATGATTGGGCGATAGGGGACTGGGCGTCGAACATTGGACCAATCAGCAGCTTGAGGCGGTTGCCCGGGGCGATGCCCTGGCGGCCGTGTAGCGAGCAGAGCCACCACCCCTCCAGGCCACCCGTGTTCTGCTCAATGATTGTTAAGATGTCCCCTTTCCGGAAGGCCAGCTCCTCCGGGGACTCTGGGACGTTGTCGTACAACGCCTTGGCCATCAGGTTCTACAGAGAGAAGAGAGGTAAGTCTACTGTCAGGAACATACAGTTAATGAAGAGAAGTCAGTCTACTGTCAGGAACATATAGTTAAAGAAGAGAAGTCAGTCTACTGTCAGGAACATACCGGACTGGGATATGCCTCTGAGAATAACATTAACGTATACACAGACATGGTGACTGAGTTCATCAGGAAGTGTTTAGGGGATGTTGTTCCCACTGTGACTATTAAAACATACCCAAACCAAATACTGTGGATAAATGGCAGCATTCGCGCATAACTGAAAGGTGCAAACCAGCGCATTTATAACCATGGCAAGGTGACTGGGAATATGGTTGAATACAAACAGTGTAGTTATTCCCTACGTAAGGAAATCAAACAGTCAAAACGTCAGTACAGCGACAAAGTGGAGTCGCAATTCAACGGCTCAGACACAAGACGTATGTTGCAGGGCCTCCAGACAATCAACACGGACAAGTTAAACACCTTCTTCCCCCGCTTTGAGGATAACACAGATGCAGCCCACTCCCAGGACAGTGGGCTTCGTGGCCAACGTGGGTAAGACATTCAAGCGTGTTAACCCTTGCATGGCTGCCAGCCCAGACGGCATCCCTAGCCGCGTCCTCAGAGCATGTGCAGACCAGCTGGCTGGAGTGTTTACAGACATACTCAATCGCTCCCTATCCCTGTCTGCTGTCCCCACTTGCTTCAAGATGTCCACTATCGTTCCTGTACCCACGAAAGCAAAGGTAAATTAACTAAATGACTATCGCCCCGTAGCACTCACTTCTGTCATCATGAAGTGCTTTGAGAGGCTAGTTAAGAATCATATCACCTCTAGCTTACCTGATACTCTAGACCCACTTCAATTTGCATACCGCCCCAATAGATCCACAGACGATGCAATCGCCATCGCACTCCACACTGCCCTATCTCATCTGGACAAGAGAAATACCTATGTAAGAATGCTGTTCATTGACTATAGCTCAGCATTCAACACCATAGTACCCCCCAAACTCAGTATTAAGCTCGGGGCCCTGGGTCTGAACCCCACCCTGTGCAACTGTGTCCTGGACTTCCTGACGGGCCGCCCCCGGGTGGTGAAGGTAGGAAACAACACCTCCACTTTACTGACCCTCAACACTGGGGCCCCACAAGGGTGCATGCTCAGCCCCCTCCTGTACTCCCTGTTCAACCATGACTGCGTGGCCATGCACGCCTCCAACTCAATCATGAAGTTTGTAGATGACAAAACAGTAGTAGGCCTGATTGCCAACAATGACGAGACAGCCTAACAGGGAGGAGGTGAGGGCCCTGGGAGAGTGGTGCCAGGAAAATAACCTCTCCCTCAACGTCAACAAAACAAAGGAGCTGATCGTGGACTTCAGGATACAGCAGAGGGTGCACACCCCTATCCACATCGGCGGGATCACAGTGGAGAAAGTGAAAAGCTTCCTCTGCATACACATCACTGGCAATCTGTTGAGGAAGGCGCAACAGTGCCTCTTCAACCTCAGGAGGCTGAAGAAATTCATAAACTTTTACAGATTGAGTGCCTATCACTGCCTGGTACGGCAACTGCACTGCCCAGAACTGCAGGGCTCTCCAGAGGGTGGTGTGGTCTGCCCAAACATCACCGGGGGCACACTGCCTGTTCTCCAGCACCCTACAGCACCCATGTCACAGGAAGGCCAAAAAAAATCATCAAGGACATCAACCACTCGAGCCACTGCCTGTTCACCCCGCTACCATCCAGAAGGCGATGTCAGTACAGGTGCATCAAAGCTGGGACCGAGAGACTGAAAAACAGCTTCTCTCAAGGCCATCGGACTGTTAAATAGCCATCCCTAGCCGACCTCCACCCGGTTACTCAACCCTGCACCTTAGAGGCTGCTGCCCTACGTACATAGACATGGAATCACTGGCCACTTTAATAATGTTTACATACTGATTTACTCATTTCATATGTATATACTGTATTCTATTCTACTGTATTTTAGTCAATGCCAATTAGACATTGCTTGTTCTAATATTTACATATTTCTTAATTACATTCTTTTACTTTTGGATTTGTGTAATGTTGTGAACTGTTAGATACTACTGCACTGTTGGAGCCAGGAACACAAGCAATTCGCTACAACTGCAATAGCATCTGCTAAATATGTGTATGTGACCAATAACATTTGATTTGATTTGTTTTAAAGAAGAGAGGGATCTACTGTAAACAACGTAGTACTGTTAAAGAAGAGGAGTTTACAGTAAACAACGTTGTACCGTTAAAGAAGAGGAGTTTACAGTAAACAACGTAGTACCGTTAAAGAAGAGAGGAGTCTACAGTAAACAACGTAGTACCGTTAAAGAAGAGAGGAGTTTACAGTAAACAACGTAGTACCGTTAAAGAAGAGGAGTCTACAGTAAACAACGTAGTACCGTTAAAGAAGAGAGGAGTTTACAGTAAACAACGTAGTACCGTTAAAGAAGAGAGGGATCTACTGTAAACAACGTAGTACTGTTAAAGAAGAGGAGTTTACAGTAAACAACGTTGTACCGTTAAAGAAGAGGAGTTTACAGTAAACAACGTAGTACCGTTAAAGAAGAGAGGAGTCTACAGTAAACAACGTAGTACTGTTAAAGAAGAGAGGAGTCTACAGTAAACAACGTAGCACCGTTAAAGAAGAGAGGAGTTTACAGTAAACAACGTAGTACCGTTAAAGAAGAGGAGTCTACAGTAAACAACGTAGTACCGTTAAAGAAGAGAGGAGTTTACAGTAAACAACGTAGTACCGTTAAAGAAGAGGAGTCTACAGTAAACAACGTAGTACTGTTAAAGAAGAGGAGTTTATAGTAAACAACGTAGTACTGTTAAAGAAGAGGAGTTTACAGTAAACAACATAGTACCGTTAAAGAAGAGAGGGGTCTACAGTAAACAACGTAGTACCATTAAAGAAGAGAGGAGTTTACAGTAAACAACATAGTACCGTTAAAGAAGAGAGGAGTTTACAGTAAACAACGTAGTACCGTTAAAGAAGAGGAGTTTATAGTAAACAACGTAGTACTGTTAAAGAAGAGAGGAGTCTACTGTAAACAACGTAGTACTGATAAAGAAGAGAGGAGTCTACAGTAAACAACGTAGTACTGATAAAGAAGAGAGGAGTCTACAGTAAACAACGTAGTACTGTTAAAGAAGAGAGGAGTTTACAGTAAACAACATAGTACCGTTAAAGAAGAGGAGTTTACAGTAAACAACGTAGTACCGTTAAAGAAGAGGAGTTTATAGTAAACAACGTAGTACTGTTAAAGAAGAGAGGAGTCTACTGTAAACAACGTAGGACTGTTAAAGAAGAGAGGAGTCTACTGTAAACAACATAGTACCGTTAAAGAAGAGAGGAGTCTATAATAAACAACGTAGTACCATTAAAGAAGAGAGGAGTCTACAGGAAGCAGCATACAGTTTAATTTATAGCCTAGGTTTAGCCCGTCACTGCTTTTAGCAACATATCATAAACTGTACTGAACATTGTATTAGCCTAATGCTATCTAAAATATCATAGACTGTACTGAACATTGTATTAGCCTAATGCTATCTAAAATATCATAAACTGTACTGAACATTGTATTAGCCTAATGCTATCTAAAATATCATAGACTGTACTGAACATTGTATTAGCCTAATGCTATCTAAAATATCATAGACTGTACTGAACATTGTATTAGCCTAATGCTATCTAAAATATCATAGACTGTACTGAACATTGTATTAGCCTAATGCTATCTAAAATATCATAGACTGTACTGAACATTTTATTAGCCTAATGCTATCTAAAATATCATAGACTGTACTGAACATTGTATTAGCCTAATGCTATCTAAAATATCATAGACTGTACTGAACATTTTATTAGCCTAATGCTATCTAAAATATCATAAACTGTACTGAACATTACATCAGCCTAATGTTATCTTACACATGTAACATGACGGTCTTCTAGTCCAGGGGTTCCCAACTTTTTTGAGTTGTGACCACCATAATCCCCTCGACCCATCTGGGCCCCAACCCGACCCACAGTTTGGGAACCACTGTTCTGGTCTATGTGGCTCTTATCCACAGTTAGACCTAGGGTGAACTGTCGCATTTGTGCTTTGCAGAACTTGCAATTACCATGCGAAATTCTATTAGCTCCGATGCCAGATGTCTTTTCGACTGATTTGAATTTGATAGGATTTTCTCTCAGTCTTTGCTGGGAGTGCTCCAGGGCATGGTGACCCAACCGGTTGGTTGTTGTGGTGGAGTGTGGTCATAGGAAGGGATAATGGTTCCTAACCACAGCACTAGAGATAGGAAACCCCTAAGGGTTGCTGCTATTGTGTCTATAGGGGACAGACACGTGGTAAACCGACATTCAGTGCAAAACAAATACGCATTCATATCGTCTGCACTATAGGCTAGCATAGCAATAAAATGGCTATCAAAACATACAACCACAAAAAGGTTCCTTATCATCACATCCCAAGCAGAGATAAACCCCCCAGTGGGACTGGCAGGATTGAGCTCACCGTGTAACACAAGTCTACCAGACTTACTGTTCATTTTAAATCCGCTTTTCTTCATACACAGTACAGTCAGTGTGCTTTACTGCTTTTTACTTGCTACGAGAGCAGAGAACCTGAGCTGAGCTATCAGAGAACCTAGGCTGGCTAGCAGAGAACCTGAGCTGGGCTGTGCTATCAATGAACCTGAGCTGGGCTAGCAGAGAACCTGAGCTGGGCTGGGCTAGGAGAGAACCTTGTCTGGGCTAGCAGAGAACCTGGGCTGGTCTAACAGATAGCACAGCCCAGCTCAGGTTCTCTGATAGCACAGCCCAGCTCAGGTTATCAGAGAACCTGAGTGGGCTAGCAGAGAACCTGAGTTGGGCTGGGCTAGCAGAGAACCTGAGCTGGGCTAGCAGAGAACCTAACCTGCGCTTGTCTAGCAGAGAACCTGACCTGGGCTTGTCTAGCAGAGAACCTGACCTGGGTTTGTCTAGCAGAGAACCTGGGCTAGGCTAGCAGAGAACCTGGGCTGGGCTAGCAGAGAACCTGAGCTGGGCTGTGCTATCATAGAACCTGGGTTGAGCTGGGCTAGGCTATCAAAGAACTAGGGCTGGTCTGGCCTGGGCTACTCTATCAGAGAATCTGGGCTGAGCTGGGTTACTCTGTCAGAGAAACTGGGCTGGGCTTGGTTGGCAGAGAACCTGGGCTACTCTGTCAGAGAACCTGTGCTGAGCTGAGCTGGGCAAGCAGAGAACCTGGGCTGGGCTGGACTATCAGAGAACCTGGGCTTGACTGGGCTATCAGAGAACCTGGGCTGGAATGGGCTGGGCTATCAGATAACTAGGGCTGGGCTACTATATCAGAGAATCTGGGCTGAGCTGGGTTACTCTGTCAGAGAACCTGGGCTGGGCTTGGTTGGCAGAGAACCTATCAGAGAACCTTGTCTGGGCTGGGCTACTCTATCAGAGAACCTGGGCTGAAACAGTACAGGATCATTCATTGCCGTAACTAACAGCTCGTTCTACAGTAACCAACAGCTCGTTTTACAGTAACAACCAGCTTGTTCTACAGTACAAACAGCTCATTATACACTAACGAACAGATTGTTCTACCGTAAAACAGCCTGTTCTACAGTAACAAACAGCTCGTTCTACCGTAACAAACAGCTCGTTCTACAGTAACAAGTTCTACAATAACAAACAGCTAATTCTACAGTAACAAACAGCTCGTTCTACAATAACAAACAGCTCGTTCTACCGTAACAAACAGCTCGTTCTACAATAACAAACAGCTTGTTCTACAGTAACAAGTTCTACAATAACAAACAGCTCATTCTACCATAACAAACAGCTCGTTCTACAGTAACAAACAGCTCGTTCTACCGTAACAAACAGCTCGGTCT